>NW_026535850.1:11215000-11432907 GCF_028551555.1 Melozone crissalis | reverse complement strand
AATTTGTTTCAGGAGGATGAAATTTCAACAGGAGGGTGTTGAACTGGCCATCCCCACTGCCTCTGTGCTGGGACAGAGATTGACTGGGTTACATTACACAGGGTATCCAGCAGGACCACAAGGAAGTGCAATCTCTGCAGCAATGCCCGGTTTTTAACTATACTCTCAAAAACTGCCTTAGGAGAGTCATAGTCGCTCCTGCCACTTGCCTGCATTTCCTTGAATTTCTTCACTTTGACATTCAGAGCACTGGGCAGAAATCACATTGCATTAACACCCATCTCAGGCCTTTGTGATGCTTTGTTTTAATTAAACAGTCGGATTCCCCTGGTTTGCACAGTTCTAAGCTGGCTGCTGGGTGCTGGCCCAGGTGGGGCACCCGCCTGGGGACCCCCCTGGTGACCTCCCCCGTGTGAACCACTCGGCCGACACCTTTTCACAGCAGTTGACAGCAGGACATGGAGCGAAAGATACGGCTTGATGGTAGCCAGGTGTTCCACAGCAGCTGGGAGTCTCCCAGCAGCCAGGTACAGCTTGGCAACAGGCACGGGCAGCTCCATAGCAGCCAGGAATGGCTCCTCAGCCAGGCACCCCTTTACAGTGCCAGGGCGCTCTCCTGCCGGGGCCGGGCACTGTCTCGCCGTGGCTGGGCACAGCTGTAGGGGCGCTTTCAGTCACAGCAAAGCACAGAGAGGTGGTTCCACTGCAGGCAGAGATGGCTACAGGGGCAGCCGCATGGCACAGAGGAGCTGGAATCTCACAGGGGCTGGGCACTGCTTCTGAGATCTCAGCTGGTATGGCAGGCCTGGTGGAGGGGCAGCAAACCCTGCTCCATGGCCAGGCACTGTCCTGCAGGAGCAAGGCATCTCACAGTGGTGGCAGCTGGGTGTCTTGCAGCGGCTGCAGGGGCAAAGCGCCTCACTGCTGCTACCAAGTGCTGCTTCTGGGGTCCCAGTTGTGGCAGCAGGGCACAGCAGAGTGGCAGAGTGCCTGTTCAATGTGACTCTGCAGCATGACGTCTCTCCACCCTCTGGATTGGCAGCAGCGCGCTCCATTGACAACCCGCGCTGCTCTTGGGCGGTTGCGGCAGTTTCTGCCAGCAGGGCAGAACAAGGGGCAGCAGAGGGCACAGCTGCACAGCAGCCAGTCCTTTCAGGAGTCTTTCCAGCCACGGCAGGGCAGGGAGGGGTTGCAGGGTGCTCATTTAACACAGCCAGGCTGCTCGGGGCACCTCCAGCACTGACCCCAGGGACGGCACCCCAGCTGACAGCGCCCTCCCGCCTGGGGCAGCAGCACGGCCCCGGGTGACCAGGGGACATCCTGCTGGGCAAACACCTCTGCCAAGGGTGGCAGCACAGTCCTGGGGGCAGCAGGGCACTCCCTGGGCAAGTCACCCTCATCTGGGGAGGCTCCACAGCTCTGCCTGGCGGCCTCCTGGTGGGCTGTGCCTTCTGCCGTCATCCTCTTCCCTCGCTGACCCAGCCCAACCTCTGCTCTCCCTGCTGCCTCCCCCAGCACCCTGCTTTCACTGTTAGACTTGGTGGAGACCCAGTGAATGCCCCAACTTTCCCGTCTTTGTGACACTGCAGCTGTGGAAGCCCCACGTCCCTCTCTCTCTGACACCACAGCAGTGGCTGCCCCAACCTTCCCCTGTCTGTGATACCACAGTGGTGGCAGCCCCAAAGATCTCCCAGTGACACCACCGCTGGGGCAGCCTCAATGTCCCCTTCTCTGTGGCACCACATCAGTGGAAGCCCCAAAGTTCTCCTCTCTATGACACTGCAGGGGTGGCTGTCCAAAGTTCTACTCTCTATGGCAGCACCACAGTGGCAGTTCCAACATTGCCCTCTCTGTGACTCCTCAACATTTGCAGCCCCAGTGTTTCCTTGTCAGTAACACCCCAATGGTGGAAACCTCAGTGTTCCCCTCTCGGTGACATGACAGCAGTGGCAATACCAATGTCCCCCTGTCTATGACACCAAAGCAATTGCAACCCCAGCGTTTCCCTCTTTGTGAAACCACAGAGGTGGCAGCGCCAAATACTCTCCTGTCTGTGATACCACAGCAGTGACTCCCCCAACACACCCCTCTCTGTGATACCACTGCATTGGCAGTCCCAACATTGACTTCTCTGTGGCACCACAGCAGTGGCAGCCCCAACATTCCCCTCTCTGTGACACTACAGCATTGGCAGTCCCAGTGTTCCCCTCTCTGTGACACCACAGCTGTGGCAGCAGCACTAGAACAGAAGCAGCAGCCGTGGAACAACAGGGGAGCAGGGGAGGAGCAGAGCAGGAGCAGTAGAACAGTGGGAGATGAGCAGTGTTGGAGCAGCAGTGGAGCAGTGGTGCAGGAGCTGAGGAACCGTGCAGAAACAGCACAGCACAGCTTTTGAGCAGCAGTTGAATGAGCATGGAAAAGGCAGAACAGTGGTGGCACAGGAACTACAGCCATAGAACAGTGGTGGCACAGGAGCTACAGCCATGGAACAGTGGTGACACAGGAGCTACAGCCATGGAACAGTGGTGCCACAGCCCCGCAGCTGTGGAGCGGCGCCTGAGATGCCGAAGCTGCGGGACACAGAGCGGCTCCCAGCGCTGTGTCCTGCAGGAGCCAGCCCCGCACACACCAGAGCGATGTCCCTCAGGCTGAGCCAGAGCTGGGGGCAGAGGCAGGAATTGCTGCTAGACTGTGGAAGACGTGGATCGAGTACATTTAATGATGACCTGGGGATTTGATCCTGCTCATTGTGGCTGCTTTTGTGCTGTTGGAACCATTCCAGTTCATGTGAAGTCATGAACTCAGGAGAAACTTGGGACAAAAGGAATCAAAGTGCCTTCTGTCCTGCTGTCTTGGTTTGGAAAGACAGGTGCCTGCTAAGGAAGGCAGGAGCCTCCCATGAAATGGAGAATGTGAACCCTCCCCCTCTGAATTTCTATAAATTTTAAATTAAGAGGCTCTCAGGCAAACATATGGGAGCAGGAAATAACAGTTATTTCATAGGGAAGAAAATAAAAGGATAAAATAAACAATGCAGTAAATTAAAACAACTATAGCAGAGTCACAACACAACCTGACACCCTGTTAGTCAGGGTGCTGGTAGCAATCCAATTGGAAATGTGGCTGCAGTCCTCCAGGAGTGGCAGGTGTGGCTCTGTTGGAGCAGGGCTCCTGTAGAAAAGGGTGTAGTCTTTCTCTGAGGATCCAGTGGAAGAAGAGGCAGCTGCTGTTCCTCTGGGAAATCCAGGGGAGAAGCTGTGCTGCTATTCCAGAATCTCCAGGTTTACTCTGGCTAGAATGTTTGGCTCTTCCCTCTGGGCGGAGCATCTCCCAATGGGATGCTGTAGTTCTTATCAGCCATGCAGTGACATTCAATAGCCTGTTATCAGCAGATGTCCCCCCAGGAGGGAGGAGTGGTTGTGGAAGAGATAAGGAAAACTGCCATACAGATGGCAAATAGAATCCATCTTGCCTTGCAATCTGGGACACCTGCAGAGGAAGACAACTTGGTAGAAGTTGAATGATTTCTGATTTGGGAACTGAAGTGGGTCAATTATTGGCCTGTGGTTTGTTCTCATCCAGAAAGAATTGCCGAAGTACTGCAATTTGGCATTAAAAACCAGGAACGTGCCTCTAATCTGGATATTGCATATGGACTGCAGAGCTATTTGTGGACAATATGATAAGAAAACAACTGGAAATCTTTTCCTGATTTCACTCTTTCTTCTAGTTTCTGGGATTAGGCCTCCAACACTCCCTACAGGTCTTCTTTCCATAATCTGCTCCTCTGGAGTTGGGATGTGACAAATCAGCAGTGGGAAGAGGAAGGACAATGGACCATTAAAACTGCAAACTCTGTTTTTTATAGTCTCTGGATTTCCAGTGCTTAGAAACTGTCATGTTTTCAACTGTCTGAACAAATCCCACATTTGTCACTTTTTCCCTGGCAGAAAACCTTCCTTTGGCCCTATTTAGGAACTGACCCTGGGAAACACCTCATTCCAGATGCTTTTTTGTTGGTTTTGCTAAGAGATGCCAAGAAAATCAGCACAAGGGGCAGGGATGAGGGAAAGGGAAGAAACAATTCCTTTCTTTGCTCTTCCTTGGGGAAACTCTCCTCTAGAGATTGTGCTCCAGCCAGAGACTTCCCAGGCCAAGGGCTAAGGGAAGCAATTCAGCTGAGGCAATTGAGGCATCTCCTCCCTGGTTTGTAGCCCTAGGGCTGAGAGGGGACATGGGTGCCCCCCTTGCACCGCCTGGAATGGGGGATTCCTCCTGCCTCTCCCAGGTGCTCCTGATCCTGGCGTGAGCCCTGGCCTGGCTGCTCCTGCTCTGAGCTCCCTGCCATGGGCATTGCTGGTGCTGGAGGGCAGGAGAGAGGAATTCAGTGCAAACCTGGGAGGTGCCAGTGGGCTCAGAGATGTGTGGACGTGACAGTGACAGACTGACACAGGGAGGTGCAGATGGACACAGGGACAAGACAACACCCCAGGGAAAAACGCTTGGAAATTTGGGGGACTTTGAGTGTAAAATACACATGAACACAGACACACAGACACAGAATACTGCAAAGCATTTCCCAGCTGTCTTAGGTTGGACATGGGGCATGTATTCTATTCCTATCTAATGGGGCACTTATCTTCTCTTAATTGGGCAGTTTTCTTTATCTCTTCCACAAGCCATCCTCCCTCCCAGGAGATATCTTCTGTTAATGGGCCATTGAGTGCCACTGCAGGACTGATAAAATTCCATCATCCCATTGTGAGAATGTCCACCCAGAGGGAGGAGCCAAGCATTCCTACCTGGATATAATCACAGGGCTGGAAGACCAGAGTCAGCCTTTTCCACTGGATTCCCGGAGGAAGACGAGGCCCAACACCACCACCACTGGATCTTCAGAGGAAAACCCCACTGTTCTACAGGATCCCTGCTTCTACAAAACCACACCTGTCACTGCAGGCGGACTGCAGCCACCATTTATTGGGACTGCCACCACCACTGTGCCCCACATGGTGTCAGGTCGTATTCTGAATCTGTCAGTGTTTTTTCTTTGTACTATTGCATTTATATTTTAATTTTCCTGCTATATAACTGTTATTCCTAGTCCCATATCTGTTGCCTTAGAGCCCCATAATTTCAAAATTATAACAGTTCAGAAGGAGGTTGTTTACATTTTGCATTTCAAGGGAGGCTCTTGCCTTCCTTAGCAGACACCTGTCTATTAAAACTGAGACAATGCCCCAGGACACCCAGGCAGGTGAAGAGGAAGTCAGTGCCCCTTTCCCCCTCTCTCCTGCTCCATCTCTCAGCCCAGCACGGCCCCCGGCTGCAGGACAACCCCACTGCCAATGCCGTCCTTCTGGGGAAGCACTGGGGGGATCCCCTTCCCCTTCTCTGTGGCACAGAGGCAAATCTCATCCTCTCTTTGTCCTTCCTCCCCCAGACAAGTAGCTGAGGATGGAGACCAGGAAGGACAAATCTCCAGAGCAGAACCTGGTGGAAGAGGCCACTTTGAGCAGCTCCACTGCGCATGAATCCGATGGGGAGGAAGAGTCCCAGAGGTCCCACAGGACGAGTTGCACCAAACCCAGCCCGGGTTGCTCTGAGGAGGAAAGACCCACCCTGGGCCAGGAAGGTGGACAGAGCTTCAGCCAGGGCTCGGAGCTGGTGGTGCATGAGCAGCTTCACGATGGAGAGAAGCCCTACAAGTGCTTGGAGTGTGGGAAGAGCTTTAGGCAGAGCAGCACCCTCATCCGCCAGCAGATGATCCACGCCGGGCAATGGCCCTATGAGTGTGGGGAATGTGGGAAGGGCTTCAGGTGCAGCTCTGAGCTTGTTGCCCACAAACGCATCCACACCGGGGAACGGCCCTATGAGTGTTCCGAGTATCAGAAGAGGTTTCGGATCAGCTCCCATCTCATCCTGCACCAGCGGATTCACACAGAGGAGAGGCCCTTCCACTGCCCCGACTGTGGGAAGGGCTTCAAGCAAAAGTCCCACCTCATCATCCATCAACGCATCCACGCTGGGGAATGGACCTACGAGTGTCCCCAGTGTGGGAAGAGGTTTCAGACCAGTTCCCATCTCCTTCTGCATGTGCGGATTCACACAGAGGAGAGGCCCTTCCGCTGCCCTGACTGTGGGAAGGGCTTCAAGCAAAACTCCCACCTTGTCACCCACCGGTGCATCCACACCGGGGAGAGGCCCTATGAGTGTTTCCAGTGTGGGAAGAGCTTCACCCGGAGCTCTGCCTTGACCAAACACCAACGGAGGCACCAGTAAGGGAAGCCCTGCAAATGCCCTAACTGCAGGAAGAGCTTTGTGCACAGCTCTAGCTTCAACCCCCATTGGAGAACCCACGTTGGGAAGAACGCTGGTGCTCCACGCTGTGATTCTTACTGGCAAGACTCCTGTCCCTTTTCCTGCCCCTGCCAACGACATGATGTGGGATCGAAGAACGTAAGGGTCTGGCTAATGCCATGTCATTATTTTCACTCCTGCTTCAGGTCAATGCCAGAGGCAGGAAAGGGACTCTCTCCACTTGAGAGGAGGGTGTCCTTTCCAGGCAGGAGTGAATATGTGGCTGGAAAGAGACAGACAGTGGTGTTGTAGTTTTCCTTCTAAATAGTTTTTCTGATCCCTTCTGTTACCAGTGTTGTTGCTGTTCCTGTTTGTTCCTTATCTGGTTGCTGTTCCCAATAAATTTTTCTCATCCCACGGTGGGATTTTTGCCTTTTGTGCTTTCCATGGGAGGCGGGAGGGCAGCGAGCGGCAGCATGGTTTTAGCAGGAGCAGGAAATTGGGGAATCCCATTTCTGAACCCCGGCCCCTGGAAACCGAGCATCCCAGCCGGTCCCAGCCCTGGTGGCCATGGCAACAGCCTTGGGAGCGGGTCCCTGGCTGGGGCTGTGGGAGCCTCTTCCCTCTGGTTCCAAGGGACAGGAGTGGAGGGAACAGGTGCAGCTGAGTCAGGGCAGGCTCAGGTTGGATGTCAGGAAAAGGTTTTTGCCCAGAGGCTGCTGGGGCCCTGCCCAGGCTCCCCAGGGAAGGGTCCCAGCTCCAGGGCTCTCTGAGCTCCAGCAGCGTTTGGACAGCGCTGCCAGGCCCAGGCTGGCATTGTTGGGGTGTCCTGTGCAGGGCCAGCAGTTGGACTGGAGGATCCTGATGGGTCCCTCCCAGCTCAGCCAATTCTGTGGTTCTGGGATCCCATGAGCCTGGGGATGGGACTGCCAATGGTTGCCATGGCAACAGGCTCTGGTTGTAGGCCTGAGCTGGTGTCCATGGCAACCACCCCTGGCATGGGGTCTCCATGGAGCTTCCAAGGGACTGAGCATAGCAACAGGGGCTGGTGATGGTTGCCATGGAAACTGTCCAGAGCAACAGGGTCTTGGTGATGGTTGCCTGCTAAGGGTCAGATTTGTCACAGGCCCTCAGAGAGGTTCCATGGGAACTTTCCAAGAGTCTCCAGGCTGTTCCAGAGCTGGAATGTCACAGGCAGAGACAGGGTGTCCATAGAGACCTCTCAGGACTTTCTGGGAATGATAAAGGGCCCTGTGGTCAGAGGCAGTCACAGCCATTCTATGGTGACATCCCAGGGCACCCTGGGCTGCTCAGGCACTGATTTGTCAGAGGCACTCACGGGGGCTCCACGGTGACATCCCAGGAGTCCCCAGGCTGCCAAAAGGCCAGGATGTCCCAGACACTCACAGGGGTTCCTGTCATGGGCACAGTGGGAGCTTCAGGCAAAAGCTTTATTTCTTTAATGGAGAAACTCCTGCTGAGACATGGGGTGGAGAAATGATACCCAGCAGCCACCATGGATCCTCAAACCGCTGCAGGGCCCCTAGACTTCTAAAATTCCTTCTAAAAGAGGAGACTGTGAACAGCTGGATCCAATCCCTGCCCCAGACTTTGTCAAAGGTGTAAAGGAGTGGACTGGTGGAATTGAACTTTTACACAATTTGTCCTGCAGGATTAAAGACTGAATACCAGATAAATTTATATAAATACAGCTCTGATTGATTCTGGTCATGATTAGACTGAATGGCTCATTTACACCACAGAGTAAATGAAGAAAAGGAGTTATTATTGTGGTCTATGGTGGTGGTGGACACAACCTTGTGCCAACGGGCAGGAGCCCTGAGAGCACCAGCACTGACACACAGACACACAGACACACAGACACACAGACACACAGACACACACACAGACACACACACACATACACACACACACCCACACACAGAGACACACAGACACACAGACACACAGACACACACACACACACACACACACACAGACAAACACACAAAAATACACACACACACACACACACACACGCACACACACACACACACAGCAGCAGCTCAGCAGTTGAGACGTGGGAGCATCCAGGCATGGAGTTCTATCGAGGGGTTTTTTTTGGTCAAATGCTTCTGGGGTGCAGGGGTTAAAGATAAAGGATGGTTTAGGGTATAAATGCAGGGAAAGAGGGAGTGGAGGAGATCATCAGGAATCTAAGGGTTTAGGGGTGGTATACAGAGAAAGGGACTCATAGAAAACACCAGGGTGGATAGGTGGGGACATCAAGTAATGGGAAGACAGGGAAGGGAGAACTCTCTAGAACATGAATATATGAGGGTAATAGGGGTAGGGAAGGCCAAGGGGCCAATGGGGAGGACAGAACTGGGACAAATTACCGTAGTGCTGTAGAGCACCATGGGGGAAGTTTCTTTCCTCACCCTGAGCTATGAGGAATGCCCAGAACCTAAGGTGCATCTCTCCAGGGCATTGCTGTCGCCCTCCCCCCTGTAGGCTCACAGGCCCCCACAACTCCTCTTTTCTATTTAATTAGAAGGCTTCCCCTATGGATTTCTGCAAGCACCTTACAAAATAAGGGATAATAACTAACATAACAATAGCTATAAGTCATAATAATACTAAATTATTAACTCAAAAAGGAAATAGTACATAAGATTAGGATACAACTGAAATAATTGGATGAGTAGGACCTAATTAAACAATGTCTTTTTTTGTGGAATGCAAGACCAATAGGAAGTTGTATTTTTCAGGCAGCGTAGAGCTGTTTTCTTTTTCAGGTTATTGGTTGCATCGATACACCGCATCTTTTGTTTTCTTTTCCATGCTGCTTGTGCTTGTCATCACATCTTTTGGCAAGGCTCGTTATTCTTGTAGGACAGGGACCCCTCTCACAGTCTCTGCATGCCTTGCAACGCTTCCTCTCAGGCATGAATTCCTGCTTTGGGTTCCTCCCTCTTTTGGATTGGACAGGGGCCTCCAGGGTCTGCAATCTCCCTGCCATCTCCCAATCACCTTCCCTAGCAGCTTGTTCCCACACCCCTGCCCAGTGATCCTCAGACTCAGTGTTAGAGTCTGTGGAATCACTGTCTTCTGCTGAGGAGGAGGGCCTGCTGGTAGAGGAGCGGTGCTCCTGGATAACTGGTGTGGCCCCGGGTCGTGGGCTACTGGCAGCCTAGGTGGCTGCCTTCCAGTCACCATCATGTCCACTTCCAGCCTCGGTGATGTGGGAGCCAGAAGTGTCATGGCCACCAAGGGTGGAGCCTGGGGTGGAGAAGGTGGAGACCATGAGGGGAGAGGCAGGGCCTGCATCGAGAAGGGTGGCACTGATGAAAAGGGGTGATCCTGATGCAGGAGCGGACATTGACGCCATGGGTGGAGGGGAGCGTGTCAAAGGGGAGGAGCCTGATTATGGAGGAGCAGGAAAGGCCAGAGGAGAGGTGGGAAAGTGGCCATTTTGGGGTGCAAGGGTGGGAAAACTTGGATCAGGAGGGGACAAAATGGCAGGGCTGGCAACATACCAGCACCATTTTGTGGGGTAATGGCCACTGAGGGAGACGAAAGAGCGTATGCAGGAATAGGAGAAAAGTTGAGGGGAAGGTCCAGAGCAGCATGGCCAGTGCCGTCCGGGTAAGGGGTGAGAGGAGACTGGGAGGCATGAGGGAGACAGCAGTAACCCTGTGCTGAATAGCGACATCCACCTGCTGATTGCTCCTCAGGCAGGGAAAAGGGTTTAGGAGCTTGAGGGGAGATGAAGGGGAAGGGGTTTTGAAGTGGAGACCCAAAAGTTTTCCCAAATTTCCTCTGATTTTTAAACTGAATCATAAATAGAACATGAAAGAAGATAAAACTTTTTGCCATAAATGGAATGAAAAAGACAATAAAACTTCTCCACTTTAAAATTCCCCTCCATTTACAAAATCAATAACTTGATCCCAACCATATCCCAAACCTCAAGTGATAAAACTGATTCCTTTGTAACATAAAATATTTGAAAGGAAAATGAACAAAAGCTTTCAAATTCCCCTTTGAAAAATGAATTTCCCGAGCAACTAGGGCTAATGTAACTTGGATATAAATCTCCCATTGTGGAACGAGTTTTGTACCCATTCTGCGGTCTTTCCACCCATAAGTTAAAATGAGAAAACAAAAGAAAAGGGTGACTCTGACTGAAACATACTCACCAGCAGTGTGTCAACAAAGGATCTCGTGGGGGTGTGTCAAGGAAAGCAATCCTCCAGCCCACGACTCTGGGAGGGTTGCAGGTCTCTCCCCTCAGCATGCCCAGATAAAACTCAGAGGTTGTCTTAGGCTAGTGGCTGACCCAAAGGCGACTTAGATTACAGCCATGCTGGAGACGCTCTTCAGGGGTACCAGATGAATGTCCCTGTTCGGGTGCCACTGTTGTGGTCTGCGGTGGTGGTAGATGCAACTTCCCTGAGAGCATCTTGCACCAACAGGCAGGAGACATGAGAGCCCATGCACACACCCACACACACACACAGATACACACACACACACACAGAGACACACATACATACAGACACACACATGGAGAAGGGTGGCAGTGAAGACATGGGAGGTTCCAGGCATGGAGTTCCAATGTGCTTTATTTCAGGCAACGCTGAAGAGGTCCAGGGCCAAAGACAAAGCCAAAGGTGGGTCTAGGTTATAAATGAGGAAAAGAGAGGGTGGAGAAGAGCATCAGGGATCCAATGGTCTGAGGGCTCACGGGTGGTACACAGGGAAGGGACCAATAGGAAATGCTAGAGTGGATAGCCAGAGACATAAACCAATGGGATTACAGGGAAGGGAGAACTCACCAGAACATGAACATATAAGGGTAAAAGGGGTGGGAAAGGCCAACGGGCAAATAGGGAGGAAAGAATTTGGATAAATTAATATAGTGCTGCAATGCACCATGGGGGAAGCTTCTTTCCTCACCCTGAGCTGTGAGGAACACCCGGAGTCTAAGGTGCATCTCTCCTGGGGATTGCTGTTGCCCTCTCCTCAGTAAGCTCACAGGTCTCCAAACACACACTGGAGTTGTCTGGGGCCATTCATCATTTCTCTGCTCTCCAGCACTGATACAGACTCTGGCTACATCCCTGAGCTCGTGCCCATGGCAACCACCCCTGGCAATGGGGCTCCATGGAGCTGCCCTCAGGAAACCCCCAAGAGCTGGGGAGTGCACCAAAACCACCTCAGAAATGTGAGATACCCCAGCATCTCTTCACGAACATGGAATATCCAAGAAGTCACTCAGTAACGGACTTCCGTTCCCTTCATCATCCCCAAACTTCAGCTGCCTCATTCTGGACCCCAGCCCACCTCCCCAGTCCCAACCCCAACCCATCCCACCACTCCTGGACATCATGACCCCCTTCCCAAGATGTATTTCCTCCATTTCACACCTCCCAAACCACATCCCACCCATCCTTCCCCACCCAATGCCCATCTTATCCCTTCTGATTTGCATCCCACTTCACCCAATCTAATTCCATCCCCATTTCACCCCCAGGGGATGTGGAATTGAGGAATTTTGGGGTGGGATTGAGTAGTTTTCAGTAGCATTGAGTGGTTTTGAGCTGACAGATCAATCCCTCTCATCTTTTGGAGTACCAAGAAATAAAGAAAACCAAACTAAATACCCCCAACCCCCCCCATATCCTCCCAGATATCACCAAGTATCCAAGTTTCCCTCAAAACACAAGTAAAAGGTGAGGCTTTAGATGCCTTTGATGAATTGGGTGGATTTTTACCCTGATTATTTGTGTTATGAAGGGAGGGAGATAAATCAAAAGACACTAAGAGGCAAAGAAGGAACACATATCACTTCCCACTGTGTATCGCAAGGAATGTGGGTCACCAGGGGTCTGACCATTGTGGGTCCTCCAATGGGGATGGCGATGGAGCAGTGCATGAAGCTCCACCTGCAGTCAGGGCTCTCATAAGGCCTCCCTTACTGGTGCCTCCATTGGTGCCGGTTAAAGAATGACCGGTCTGAGAAGCTCTTCCCACAGTGGGGACACTCGTAGGGCCTCTCCCCAGTATGGATGCACCGGTGGGTGACGAGGGTGGATTTGCGGTTGAAGCCCTTCCCGCAATCAGGGCAGCGGAAGGGCTTCTCATCCATGTGAATCCGCTCATGCAGGAGGAGATTGGAGCTGCTCTGAAACCTCTTCTGACATGTGGGACACTGGTACGGCCTCTCCTCAGTGTGGATGCCCTGGTGGATGATGAGCTTGGAGTTGTGGTTGAAGCCCTTCCCACAGTCAGGTCAGCGGAAGGGCCTCTCCTTGGTGTGAATCCACTGGTGGTTGACAAGGGCAGAGCTGCAGCTGAAGCCCTTCCCACACTCCCCACATTTAGAAGCCCATTTCCCAGTGTGAATCATCTGGTGGCTGATCAGGGTATTTGCCCTGCCTGAAGATCTTGCCACACTCTAAGCATTTGTAAGACTTCTCCCTATCATGAAGCTGCCCATGGGCCACCAGCTCCGAGCTCTGGCTGAAGCTCTGCCCAGCTTCCTGGCTCAGGGTGGGTCTTTCCTCCTCAGAGCACACTGGGCTGGACTTGCACACCCTCCTCCTGTGGGATCACTCTGGCTTTTCCTCCCTTTTGGATTCTTGTGCCGTGGAGCTGCTCAAAACAGCCTCTTCTATGAGGTTCTGCCATGGGGATTTTTCCCCCCTGGTCTCCATCCTCAGCTCCTTGTCTCGGGGAGGAAGGACAAAGACAGGATGGGATTTGTCTCCATGCCAGAGGGAAGGGGAAGGAGATCCCCCCAGTGCATCCCCAGCAGGACGGCGTTGACCATGGGTTTGTCCTGCAGCCAGGGGCTGTGCTGGGCTGGGAGATGGAGCAGGAGAGAGGGGGAAAGGGGCACTGATTTTCTCCTCACCTTCCGGGGTGTCCCAGAGCATGTTCCTTTTCCTTGCAGCCTCCTCTTCCATCTGGCAAAGGTTTGGGACTGGGAAATTCTGTTTTGGGAGGAAAACAACAGATGAGCACATTGTTTTTTGTACTGGTTTGAAGGCAAACCTGGGGAATGGTCTAAGCCAGAATAACTATTTAAAAACAAAATGAAGATCAAGGCAATGATATAGAAACACTGCCTTAAACTGACAGAGTCAGGATAGAACCTGACACCCTGTTGGTCAGGGTGGTGGCAGCAGTCCCATTAAATGATGGTTGCAGTACTGTTGGAGAGATGAACGTGATTCTGTCAGAGCAGTGATCTTGTAGAAGGGTCTGGTTTTCCTCTGGATGTCCAGTGGTGGTTATGGAGCTCTTGTCCTCTGGCAATCAAGTAGGCAAGCTGCTCCTGGTGTAAGGCTCAGCTTCTATCCAAGTAGGAATGCTTGGATCCTCCCCCTGGGCGGAGCATCCCACATTGGGATGATGGAATTTTATCAGTCCTGCAGTGACACTCAATGGCCTATTCACAGAAGATGTCTCCCTTGGAGTGCGTTATCAGGGGTGAGTCATGGAAGAGATAAAGAACACTGCCCCGCCTGTTTATACGAGTTTATGAGGATGAGGATTGGAAAAGTGCATTTGGTTACATCTTACATTGCAACCTGAAACAGTGGGGTAATCCCTGCTCAGGGGGTGAACACCACCCCCCTTACCCAAACTAGCTCAGCTGTAAAACCCCCACCCTGGGAAGGCCACACACACAGGGGACAATGTCACACTTGCCCTGCTCCAGGGGAGGTCTCTGTCCCTGTCATTCCCTTGCTCTCCCCCCTTTTCTCTTTCTTTCCATCGCTCTCTCTAACTCACATTTACTGTTCAATAAAATCTGCCTTGTATTTGGTCTCGTTAGCACCTTAATTGGAGCAGAGGCATCTCTCTAACAATTTTCTTGACCATATTGCCATATTATTTTGGCACAGTGAGTTCAGGGCACTGTTCTCTGACCCCAAGTGCCTTTGAAAACAGCATGATTCCCTCCACTGAGGAGGTTGTGGTTCTTTCTGAAAGACCTCTTGGAAACTTGGACACAGTCCCTCCTTCCTCCTAGGAAACTTATTGGAGAAACGATGAAGAAAATGGCTGTTTGAGTGGCCAGTGTAAAGAAAATATTTTGTTTTCCTTCCTTGAAAAGTTTGTTAAAATCACTGGAGGAAAGGGAGAAAATTATATCAGCTTGACTGATGAAGTTTATTTACTCCAAGGTGAGGAACACAAGGCTGCTAAAAGTCCTACAAGAAGCCCAGCTCAAGTAGCTAAATTCCCAAATAACTCCAGCCAGGGGTCTTCAGGAGGATTTCTTTGGAGAGTGTTCAGAGCTGGCAGATCCCGGACTTGAGCCCCGGATATCTCCAGGCTCCCTAAGAGGAGCTTTTTCAGGGGGAGAGGAGACGCAATCGCCCCTCGGGAGGGTCCTGGGGGGTCCACGTGGGGATGGCCCGGTACCGACGGGGCGGGACATTGGTTTTGGGGATCCCCGTGAGAGCCGGGGCTGTGGAACGGGGGACCTCTGGGGCAGGGAGAGGGGAAGGGGCAATACCAGAGCTGGGGGAACCCCGGCAGCCTGGAGATGAGGCAGGGACGGGACCCCCTGACCCTGACAGGGGTGTGTCCTGGGGTGACTTCATGATGCTCGTACCCCATCGGTCTGTTTAGCCCAGAAATGAGTTCTGCACCTTCAAGGCTGGTTCTGAGAGCAAAGGGGAGGAGGAAGAGGATGCAGTTTGTTTTCGGCAACTGTACTCACTCCTCTACATTCCAGGTGCTGGATGGACAGACAGCGGGATGGAGCTCTCCTTTGCTTTTAGTCAGTTTTTAGGCCTCTGAGGCAGAGAAGTTCCCTGGACTGTGGTTTTTCTTTTTCTTTGGAGCTGTTTAAACCTGCTCTGGACTGAACAACCAGAACACCACTGGCAGCTCCCATCTGAGGCCCACCGGGATGGGCCTGAGCCGAGGAGGCATTTCCAGCGCTGGATGGACTGATAAGAGACTGATAAGAGACTGATAATAGACTGATAAGAGACTGATAAGACACTGATAAGACACTGATAAGACGCTGAGTGCCCGGAGCTACAACCAAAGGAGGGACTTTCGAAGTTTGTCATCTGTTTTGGAACAGCAGGAGGTTTTATTGCTTAATAATGTTCAAATTTTATGCTGGTGAATGCTTTGCCTTTAAAATAAAGTTTTTTTAGACTTTTCTCCACAGAAATATTTTCCCGAATTGGCTGAGGGTGGGGCTGCTGAATCGGCATTCTAGAGGAAACTCCTTTTGGAGGGTTTCAACCAAATTTGCCCTAATCCAGGGCAGGGTGGTGCGAAGAAGGGGGAACCCCAAGTGGCTGGATTAAGGGGAGGCTGGGACCTTGGGACCCCAGAACCTCCCAGAATCCAAAAGCAGGACCCTGGAGAGGAGGGATCCCCAGGACCCATGGGATCCCCACCAGCCCTGAGATAGGGGACCAACTATAACCCAAGAAGGATGAGACTGGAAATGGGAAACTCCTGGTGGCTTTTTTTAATTCACACTTGATTTTTGGACATCAGGTGACTTCTAGAAATGGACATGGGTGGGAGGAATCCGCAACCCAAGGCATTCATACCTGTTTTTCCCCAAACCAGGATTTTCCCCAAACCTTCCCACCGTGACATCCCCCCTGTGCCGCTCTGGGTGAGCTCAATCCCAAACCTGACCCTGATCCTGGTCTCAGTCTCACTCCATGTTTAGACACACTCACAGTTCTGTATTTATTCTCATCCCAGTCCCAAACTCATCTATCCCAACTCCAGCCCTAGAGTTAATCCCATGTCTAGCCTTTACCCCAATCCCAGCTCTACTCCAACTGTCAGCCCCAACTCCAACCCCAGCCCCAATTCCATCCCCTTCCTAAATCCTCAGCCCCAAACCAAACCCCAGGTTCAGCCCTTCTGGGGATTTGGGGGTGTCTCTGTCCCTCTGACCCCGATGATGTTTGGGTGGGGTCACAGCAGGGCTGAGAGGGACAGACACCCCCCCAGCCTCCCCAGATGGTCAGAGACCCCCCCCAGCCCCGAGCACCCTCAGTGGTGAGAGGGACTCAGAGCCCCTGGTCTCCAGCCCTGCACAGGCATTGCCTGAGGCCAGAGGGATGGAGACCCCCCGAGCATCCCCTAGGGTGAGGGGACAGAGACCCCCGAGCATTCCCTGGGCTGAGAGGGACAGAGACTGCCCCGAGCACCCCCTGGCACAGGGGTGAGAGGGAGGGAGACCCCCCAGGCATTCCCTGGGGTGAGAATGATGGAGACCCCCCTGGGGAATGGCCTGGGGTGAGAGGGACAAGGACAGCCCCTGGGGAATGGCCTGGGGTGACAGGGACAGGGAGACCCCCTGGGGAATGGCCTGGGGTGACAGGGACAGCCCCTGGGGAATGGCCTGGGGTGACAGGGACAGGGAGACCCCCTGGGGAATGGCCTGGGGTGACAGGGACAGGGACACCCCCTGGGGAATGGCCTGGGGTGAGAGGGACAGAGACACTCCCTGGGGAATGGCCTGGGGTGACAGGGACAGGGAGACCCCCTGGGGAATGCCCTGGGGTAACAGGGACAGGGACACCCCCTGGGGAATGGCCTGGGGTGACAGGGACAGGAAAAATCCCCCCAAATCCCTCCCAAGCATCCCCCAGTGCGAGAGGCACAGAGACCCCTTGAGCATCCTCTGGGCACTGGACAAAATAAATTTGGCAGAAATCAAACTTGACTCTGCAAAATCACTTTGAAGAATATATGCTCTTCCCACAAGTAACTTGTGATGAAAGTGCAAACAAATCCCAAACATGAATAAACCAAAAATACATGCAGTGAAGTGGCAATTCCAATATTCATTGCTTCCTGCACAGCTCCAGCTCAGCTGCTGGCAGGTTCCGATAAAAGGAAAGTGGATATTTGGCCCAATACAGATTATTAAAAGGAAGGGAAAGCTCTGTGTAGCAGTCACAAAGGTGACAGGGATAAAGAGAAAAATGATTCTCACATTTGGTAAAGCCCCCCAAGCCTGGGAATTCAGGACTTCTTCAGAAATTTAGCTACTTGAGCTGGGCTTCTTGTGGGACTTTCAGCTGCCTTGCATTCCTCACCGTGGGGTGAATGAACCTTGTCAGTCTCACTGGTAACATTTGCTCCATTTCCTCCAGTGATTTTAACAACTTTATAAGGAAAGAGAGCAAATTATTTTGTTTACACTGGCCAGCCATAAAAGCCATTTTCCTCATCATTTCTCCCATAAAGAAATAAAGCTTTTATAAGCTCCATATAAGCTCCCCAGGAGGAAGGAGGGACTGTGTCCAAGTTTCCAAGAGCTCTTCCAGAAAGAACCACAACCTCCTCAGTGGAGGGAACCATGCTGTTGTCAAAGGCACTTGGGGTCAGAGAACAGTGCCCTGAACTCACTGTGCCAAAATAATATGGCAATATGGTCAAGAAAATTGTTAGAGAGATGCCTCTGCCCCAATTAAGGTGATAACACAACCAAATCCAAAATGGATTTTATTGAACAGTAAATGTGAGTTAGAGAGAGAGATGGAAAGAAAGAGAAAAGATGAGTGACAAGGGACAGAGACCTCCCCTGGAGCAGGGCAAGTGTGACATTGTCCCCTGTGTGTGGGGGTTTTACAGCTGAGCCAGTTTGGGTAAGGGGGGTGGTGTTCACCCCCTGAGCAGGGATTACCCCACTGTTTCAGGTTGCAATGTAAGATGTAACCAAATGCATGTTTTCAATCACCATCTCCATAAACTGTTAGAAACAGGTGGGACAGTGTTCTTTATCTCTTCCATGACTCACCCCTGATAACGCACTCCAAGGGAGACATCTTCTGTGAATAGGCCATTGAGTGTCACTGCAGGACTGATAAAATTCCATCATCCCAATGTGGGATGCTCCACCCAGGGGGGGGATCCAAGTATTCCTACTTGGATATAAGCTGAGCCTTACACCAGGAGCAGCTTGCCTACTTGATTGCCAGAGGACAAGAGCTCCATAACCACCACTGGACATCCAGAGGAAGACCAGACCCTTCTACAAGATCACTGCTTTGACAGAATCACGTTCATCTCTCTGACAGGACTGCAGCCACCATTTAATGGGACTGCTGCCACCACCCTGACCAACAGGGTGTCAGGTTCTATCCTGACTCTGTCAGTTTAAGGCAGTGTTTCTATATCATTGCCTTGATCTTCATTTTGTTATTAAATTGTAATTCTGGTTTAGATGCTCCCCAGGGTTGCCTTAAACCCAGTGCAAAACTCAATGTACTCATTCCTTGTTTTCCTCCCAAAACAGAATTTCCCATCCCCAAACCTTTGCCAGATGGAAAAGGAAGCTGTGAGGAACAAGGAGGATCCCCGGGACACCCGGGCAGGTGAGGAGAAAATCAGTGCCCCTTTCCCCCTCTCTCCTTCTCCATCTCCCAGCCGAGCACAGCCCCTGGCTGCCGGACAACCCTACTGCCAACCCCATCCTGCCAGGGATGCACTGGGGGGATCTCCCTCCCCTTTCCTCTGATGGGAGCCAAATCCCATCCTCTTCTTGTCTTTCCTCCCCCAGACAAGAAGCTGAGGATTGGGACCAGGGAGGAAAAATCCCCATGGCAGAAGCTCGTCCAAGAGGCCATTATGAGTTACTCCAGGGCGCAGGAATCCAGTGGGGAGGAAAATCCCCAGAGATTCCACAGGAAGAGGGGCTCCAAACCCAGCCCAGTGTGCTCTGAGGAGGAAAGACCCTCCCTTAGCCAAGAAGGTGGACAGAGCTTCAGACAGAGCTCAGAGCTGGTGGTCCATGAGCAGCTTCATGATGGAGAGAAGCACTACAAGTGCTTGGAGTGTTGGAAGAGCTTCAGGCAGAGGAGCAGCCTGATCCGTCACCAACGCATCCACACCGGGGAATGGGCCTACGAGTGTGGGGAGTGTGGGAAGGGCTTCAGCTACAGGTCAGAACTCATCAGGCACCAACGTATTCACACTGGGGAAAGGCCCTACGAGTGTCCCCAGTCTCAGAAGAGATTTCAGACCAGCTTCAGTCTCCTCCAGCACCAGCAGATTCACACAGAGGAGAGGCCCTTCCTCTGCCTTGAGTGTGGCAAGGGCTTCAAGCACAATTCCAACCTCATCAGGCACCGGCGCATCCACTCTGGGGAGAGGCCCTACAAGTGCCCCACCTGTGGGAAGAGGTTTCTGAGCAGCTCCAGTCTCCTCCTGCACTATCGGATTCACACGGATGAGAGGCTCTTCTGCTGCCCTGACTGCGGGAAGGGATTCAACTGCAACTCCACCCTCATCACCCACTGGCGCATCCACACTGGGGAGAGGCCTTATGAGTGTCCCCAGTGCGGGAAAAGCTTCACCCAGAGCTCTGCCTTGACCAGTCACCAACAGAGGCACCGGCAAGGGAAGGCCTCCAATGCCCCAAGTGCAGGAGGATTTTGTGCACTGCCCCAACTCCAATCATTGGAGTATCCGTGTTGGGAAGAGCCCTGATGATCCATGCTCCCCATGATCCATGCTGGGAAGACACATGTACCTTTTCCTGTCCCTGCAAATGACATGATGTAGGATGGAAAAACATGAAGGTCTGGCCATGACCCTCTCATTACAATCACTCCCACATCAGGTCATTGCCAGGGGCAGGAAATGGACTCTCTCTCTCCCTGAGAAGAAGGGTGAAATTTCCAGGAAGGGGAAATTGTGGCCCGGCAGACCCAGCGAGTTGTGTTGTAGTTCTCCCTGTAAACAGTCCCTTCTGTTATCAATATTGTTTCTGTTTTTGTTTGTTCCTTATCTCGTTGGTGTTCTCAGTAAATTGTTCTTATCTCAGCCCGGAATCTTTGCCTTTTGTGCTTTCCATGGGAGGCGGGAGGGCAGCGAGGGCAGCGAGGGCAGCACGGTTTTAACGGGAGCGGGAAATCGGGGAATCCCATTCCTGAACCTCGGCCCGTGGAAACCGAGCATCCCAGCTGGTCTCAGCCCTGGTGGCCATGGCCACAACCTTGGGAGTGAGTCCCTGGCTGGGGCTGTGGGAACATCTTCCCTCTCATGCGTAGGGACAGGAGTGGAGGGAACGGTTGCAGCTGAGTCGGGGCAGGCTCAGGTTGGATGTCAGGAAAAGGTTTTTGCCCAGAGGCTGCTGGGGCCCTGCCCAGGCTCCCCAGGGAAGGGTCCCAGCTCCAGGTCTCTCTGAGCTGCAGCAGCATTTGGACAATGCTGCCAGGCCCAGGCTGGCATTGTTGGGGTGTCCTGTGCAGGGCCAGCAGTTGGACTGGAGGATCCTGATGGGTCCCTCCCAGCTCAGCCAATTCTGTGGTTCTGGGATCCCATGAGCCTGGGGATGGAGCTGCAAATGGTTGCCATGGCAACGGGCTCTGGCTGCAGGCCTGAGCTGGTGTCCATAGCAACCACCCCTGGCATGGGGTCTCCATGGAATTGCCAAGGGACTTGTGAAGGTCCACTCAAAATGAATGGGTGATGAATGATTTTTTGGTGCAAAAATAACCAACAAAGGCACAGGGGTTTTGCAGTAACAAATCAACAAAATGCAATTTTATTGATGATAACCACAGCTGAATATGCATTTGGTTAGGGAATCTGGGGAACAGAAGGGTAGGACAAAGGAAAAAGGGAGGACAGAAGGTTAGGGAAGGGGTATAGCTACCAAAATGTGATGTCTTCGGGGTCCCGCCACCAAAACTTGCTGGTGCACGCTTTGAGGAGATCTCAAAGGACAGTCGAAACCGAACCCCAAATATACTGTTCTCGGTTGGGGGAAGGGTGGCCGAAGTTAGGTTTCCATGGAGGGGAAAAGAATAGGAACAGGAGGAGGGGGAGAGGCTATTCCATTGCTCTCATGGCCGAATGCTCGCAGGTACATTTACTCTGGGCAGGTTTTCCCCCTCCCTGAGTTGGGAGGGGGTACAATCCCAGTCTCTGGAAGGAGGTTACCAGGGGGGTGCCGGGGGGGTACCATGGGGGTGCCAATAGGGTGCCAGAGGGGTTCTTGGTTCCTTGATGAGGGGATTCGCATCCCTGTTGGTCCATCACAGTGTTTGAAGGCAGACAAGAGGGGTCTTCTCTTGGAGGGGGGAGCCACTCCAGAGCTCAGTCCAGCCAAGTCAGGAGTTTGGAAGAAAGTCCAGTTCCATTGTTCAGAAAAGGGCAGCATGCCCCTTCGAGTACAGCATGGCATGTTCTGCAAACACCACCTGTAAACACATACCTGTAAACACACTGAATAAGCATGAGACTTTCTTTCCCAACTGGCTCAAGAGTTTTTTAACTTTTCGGTGGTCTTTTTCTCATGACAATTGTGAGGCAAAAATGAAGGATTTTCGGATGGACTTCCACAGGACCGACCATAGCAACAGGGCGCTGGTGATGGTTGCCATGGAAACTGACCATATCAACAGGGTCTGGTGAGGCTTGCCATGGAAACTGACCATAGCAACAGGGTCCTGGTGATGGTTGCCACAGAAACTGACCATAGCAACAGTGTCCTGGTGATGGTTGCCTGCTAAGGATTGGATTTGTCACAGGCCCTCAGAGGGGTTCCATGGGAACTTTCCAAGAGTCTCCAGGCTGTTCCGGAGCTGGAATGTCCAGGCAGGGACAGGGGCCCCATGGACACCTTCTACGTGTTTCTGAAATGGTAAAGAGCCCTGTGGTCAGAGGCAGTCACAGCCATTCCATGGTGACATCCCAGGGGACCTTGGGCTTCAAAGGCACTGATCTGTCACAGGGACTCACAGGGGCTCCACGGTGTCATCCCAGGAGTCCCCAGGCTGCCAAAGAGCCGGGATGTCCCACACACTCACAGGGGTTCCTGTCATGGGCACAGTGGGAGCTTCAGGCAAAAGCTTTATTTCTTTATTGGAGAAACTTCTGCTGAGACATGAGGTGGAGAAATGACACCCAACAGCCTCCATGGATCCTCAAACCCCTGCAGGGCCTCTAGACTTTTAAATTTCCTTCTAAGAGAGGAGACTGGGAGTGGCTGGATCCAATCCCAGCCCCAGAATTTGGCAAAGGTGTAAAAGATTGAACAGGTAGAATTCGACTAACACAATTTGTCCTGCAGGATTCATGATAGAATACCAGATTAATTTATATAAGTATGTCTCTGGCTTATTCTGATCATGATCAGACGGAAAGATCACCAGCACAGTTATTTACTCCACAGTTAAGGAGCTATAACAATTATTAGAATATAATGCTCTAGGCAGCAATTTTGAAGTCAGCAGGGCCTTGCTGGAGTTGCTGCAGCCCATTGCAGGCAGAGCCTCCTGCTCCAGCAGGAACTGCCTTTCCTGTGCCATGAACAGGGCAGGTCCCGCTGCAGGAAAAGCCCCAGGCCAGCCCCAGCACAGGGAAGGGCTCGGGCACAAGGGCAGAGCGCTGTGCTGGGAGCTGTGCCAGGGAGAGCCTGAGGCACCAAAGGCACCTTGGCAGCAGCAGCTGCTTGCAGGCCATGGCCAGAAGCCTCCCTTGGCATCCCGGCCTGGTGGCCACCACTGCAGAGCTGCTGCCTTAGGCCTCATTCCTGGCTGGGCTCTGAAAAGCCACTTCTGTTCCCGGAGCCTGAATGGGAAGCCATTGGCCCCAGCACCTTGGGGACAAGATATTAATGACAAAACTCTTCATGCCAGCAGAGCCAAGGCAGGGGCAGAGGAAAGGGGAGAGCCAGGCCCAAGGGACAGGGCTACCATGGTGATGGCTGTGAGGTCACTGCGCCTGCAGCAGCCTGGCTGCCCTCAGCAGACATTCTGGCCAGAAGCCTTGTGAGGGCACCCAGCACATCAGAGAACCCACACTACAGGAATTCTCTCACTGGGGATGAGAGGGTTTCACTGGGTCAGGCTGCACAAAGCTCCCATTCTTGGACAATTCCTGGGATGGGGCATGCAATTCTCTGGAAAAACAACTGCAGCTTCCTGCCACTTTCATAATTGTAAAATATTTCCTCATTCTAACAAATGTAAATCCACCCTTACTCAGTTTAAACATACTGACCCTTTTCTATCATGGCAAGATTTGGGAGAAAATAACTTTGACCACTATTTTTCCATTTTCACAGACCTTATTTTTTTTTCCAAAAATCTCCCAAGATGGGGTTTGGAGGCCTCATCCCATAACCAGCAGGTAGAGACTGTGGGCTGTGGGCTCAGTGGTGTGGAGATTGAGGACAGAACAGGAATAGTCTGGGAGGGATGGATGGGTGGTTTCAGAGAGGCTGGAGCTTATCTTCATAGAGGATATAAGCATGAGAAGGAAATAATGGCAGCAAGGGCAGCTGGGGAGGTCCAGACTGGACATGAGGAGAAAGGAATTTCCCTGCCAGGGCAGGGCTGTGGTGCAGCACGTACCCCAGCAGGAGCCTGGAGCAGCCCAAGGCTCTGTGTGGGCAGGCAGAGGCAGGCAGGAGGCAGAGCTGTCAGCAAAGGAAGAGTCCAGCCAGGTGGGGCAGCCAGGGGATGCCGACAGCCTGCAGGGACAGAGGCGCAGGTTTGCTCAGCACCAGAGACACCTTTCCCTTGCTTGTCCCTGCCTGTCATCACTGCCTCCAGTGTTCTGCTCTACCTGGAACCTGGGGACACTTTCTCAGTCTTTTGCCTCGAAGGGATTTACTGAAAGTACAAGAAACTTCAGTGTTTCCATCTTACATTGAGTTCTTGAGGAATTTTTTGAGCACACTCTGAGGGACTGGGTCTGATGCAAAGAGCACCAAAGCCCCAGAGGGTCATTAAGGTCTTTGTGCTGTGTCTGTGCTGCTGAGCTGGGCCGGGCTCCTGGCCCAGAGGCAGCTCTTGGCAAGGGCAGCACTGCAGAGAGACAGCTCTGGCCAGGGGCAGCTCCTGTGCACAGCCCAGCAGGGCTGGGGCACTGCCAGGGCCCCTCAGGGACACCAGCAGGGCACAGACAGAGCTCACAGGGGCTCAGCACTGGCGGGAGCTGTGGGATGGCCCAGAGGGGGCTGTGTCACAGCAGCACCTCTGTGGCTGTGTCATAGAGGCACAGAGCAGCTGTGATGTCAGCAAGGGGCTGTGTGACAGCACAGAGTGGGCTGTGTGAGGTCACAGGTTGGGCTCTGACATCACAGAGTTTGTTGTGTGAAGTCACTGAGCAGCTACAGCATCATAGAGGGGTTTCTGTGACAACAGAGGTCAGGCTGTGACATCATGTATGGCAGTGTGACATCATAGAGCAGGCTGTGAGATCAAAGTGTGTGCTGTGATATTACAGCTTCAGTGTGACATCACATAGAGGGTTTTGGGGCATCACTGAGAGGGGTTGTGACATCACAGAGCTGTCTGTGACATCATAGGGTAGGGTGTTTGGCCATTGAGCAGATCCTGCCATCATAGAGGGTGGCTCGGTGACTTCAGAGAGTGGGTTGTGACATCACCAATTGGCTGTGTAACATCATAGAGCAGACTGAGACATCACAGGACAGTGACATCACAGGATGGTTTTGTGACATCACATTCAGCTGCATGACATTCCAGGGTTACATCCCAGAGTTGGATCTGTGACATCATAGGAGGAAGTGTGACCTCACAGGGACTGTGTGACATCACAGGGGTTGTATGACATCACAGATGGCTGTGTGAGATCACAGGGGCTGTGTGATATCACAGGGAAAATGTGACATCACAGGGGCTGTGTGACATCACAGGGGCTGTGTGAGGTCACTCTTCCCCGGCCCCCCTCACAGCTCCCCCCAGAGCAGTCCAAACCTGCTCGTGCACAGCAGGGTCCCCTGTCCCCCCGGGTCCCCCCAGCCCCGGCCCCGCAGCCTCCCTCAGAGGATGTTCCACGAGATCGACCCCAGAGCCTGACATGGGGACAGGGGGCCGGGGCCCTGGGGGTGGCACAGGGGGACAGGGACCCCCCTGGCAGCGTCCCCGTGTCCCCCAGGGCCAGAGCCTGGGCCAGGGCTCCTTCACCCTGCTACCAACAAGGCCTTGAGAGCGCTGAAAAAATCCCCAGCAAGGGAGCAGCAAAAATCACATTTAATATTAAGGGACAGCCGCACAAAGTTCCTTGACAAGAGTCACTCTGCTCCTGACTGGACGCTTCAGACACACCAAGGAAACAAAGCAACAACAAAACCAAACCAAATCCAGGCAATCAAACCAGAAATGCACAGAGAACTGTCCCTGTGTGTGTCTGTGCCAAAAGGACAGTGAGGGCAAGGATAAAAGGAATATGGCCTAAAAGCTTAACAGGACTTAACTGATACTTTAGACTTCAGCATTTAGCAAAAGAACAGCACTTAACACTATTTGACCTAATTTATAATCAATGGCTTAATGACGTAATAGTGGAATAACACTAAAAATTATTCAATTTAGTTTATAATTTATATTAAATTTAACAACAAAAGAAAAACTCTTCGGAACATTTAACTTAGCTTGCACCTTATGACTTAACCTCACTTATAGCACTGACTAACTCAGCTATCCAAGGCACTCAAACCCCTTAGAGAGCAGCATTTCTTCCACATTTCCCCAACACAGGCACTCCTGTGTGCACACAGACACAAAGAGTCAGTGCAAGGCACCTGTGAGAAATTCCCCTGAGGGCAGGCAATGCTCACTGTGGATCCTTTGGCATCTCCCCAGCAAAGGCCAAAGGGCTGAGCCTGGAGGAGTGGGGGGATTGGCCCAGGCTCTGTGGTTGTTCAGGATCCCCGAGTGCAGCAAACAGGAGAGTTCCGGGCTCGGAGAGGCCCCACTCAGAGGGAGTCGCTGGCCCAGAAGAGCTTCAAGAGCTCCTTTTGCAGCGCTGTTTGCAAGGCCCCAAGAGAGGGGCTTCAGTCCCAGCAATGGTTCATCCTGGCCGCACTTGGCACCCACAGCTTTCTTTGGCAGGGTGAGAACAGGGATCTTGTGCCACTGAGGGAACAAAAATAGTTCCCAGGGCTGCTGCTAAAGGAACCAGGAGCTGGTTGGGCAGCAGCAGTGCCTGGAGCAGACAGTGTTTGTGATGAGCTGCAGAGGAGCTGAGCCCAGGGGCTGTTGGCCAACGCCGAGGCCCAAGGAGCATTTCTCAGCTGTCAGGGTGGCCTGAAAAGGGGAGGGGGGAATGCAGCAGCACAGGGCCATGGAACCAAGAGACCATTGTGACACTGTGGGGTTCTGTAAGACCAAGGGACCATTGTGACACTGTGGGGCTCTGTAAGACCAAGGGGCCATTGTGACACTGTGGGGCCTCATGGAATCATGGAGACCACAGTGACATTGCTGGGCCTCATGGAACCAAGAGGACTGTACTGACACTGAGTGGCTCTATGGAATGTAGGGGCCATTGTGACACTAAAAGGCCCCATCAAACCAAGGGGCCATTGTGACACCGTGAGGCCTCATGGAACCATGGAGACCATTCTGACACTTTGGGGTGTCATGGAACCAAGGGGCCAATGTGACACTGCAAGACTCCATGGAACCAAAGGTCCATTGTTATATTGCAAGGCCTCATGGAACCATGCAAAGACAATTAAGACATTCTATAGCCTCATGGAACCAAGGGGCCATTGTGACAGTGAGGGGCATGAAATCACAGAGACCATTGTGACACTCAGGGGACTCATGGAATCATGGAGACCATTGTGACACAGTGAGGCTCCATGGAATAAGCAAAGCATTGTGGCACTGTGAGGCCTCATGGAACCAGTGAGACCATTGTGACCCTGGGAGGACCACTGTGACATTGTGGGGCCTCATGAAACCAAGAGGCCTTTGTGACACTGCAGGGCTGCATGGAACCAAAGGTCCATTGTGACACTGCAGGGCCTGATGCCATCTGTGGTCCATTGTGACACTGTGGAGCCAGAGGAGACCATTGTGACACAGCAAAGCCCCAGGGTCCAAAGGTTCATTGTGACATTGCAGGGCTCATGGAACAGAGGAGTCATGTCACATTGTGGGGCCTGGGGAACTACGGAGACCATTGAGACACTGCAAGGGCTCATGGAATCCTTGGGACCATTGGGACACTGCAGGGCCCTATGACACCTAGGGGCCACTGTGACATTGTGGGACCCCATCGAACCCAGGGGCCAGTGTGACACTGCAGGTCTTCTTGCAATCAAGGGGCCATAGTGACACTGCTGGAACCCATGGAATCAAGTCCCCATTATGTCACTGTGGGGCCCCATGGATCCAAGGCACCACTGTGACACTATGGAGCCCCATAAAACTAAGGGAACACAGAACAGGTCTGGCTGGTTTGGCCTCCCATGGACTGCCTGACTGGTCCAAGTGACCTTTGCATGTTGAGGGTCACTTCTCATCTGCTGCTGAAACACTGGGGCTCTGTGCTTTCCTTCCCAATGGAAAAGAACTGTCCTTCTGCTCCAGGCACCCATGGCCAGAATTGGGATTTCACCTCCAAAGTTCCTGATAACCAGGGATTCTTCCAATAGGAATATTGCCAGGACAAGTTTGGCTGGCCGTACTTTCACAATGGTCACCTCTCATCTGTCCCCAAAACACTGCGGAAGGCTCCATGTTCTCTTTCCCATGGGAAAGAACTGTCCTGCTTCTCCAGGTGCCCATGGCCAAAGTTGGGTTTCCACCTCCAAAATTCCCTAAATACAAAATCTGCCATTACTGACAAGTCTAGCTGGCCTTGGCCTACTGAGGCTCTCACCTGCCTTCCAAACCTTGGGGCTCTGTGCTTTCCTTCCTATGAAAAAGAACTGTCCTTCTCAGCCAGGTGCCCATGGCCACAATTGGGATTTCACCTCCAACATTGCCTGTTGTGACCCACTGGAGGAGATTGTTGGCTCTAAACATTTTGTGTGTGGGGGAAGAAGGGGTAGGTCCAGCCTTGCCCTGCCCTGTCAGCCAACCCAGCACTGCCCTGCCCTGTGACCCCAATCCCCCCAGGTGTCTCCAGTGGGTTTACAGTTTCTACCTGAACTGTGGCACACTGAAACCCCAGCACTGCCGTCCCACCCTGGGCACTGAGGCCCTCTTGGCTCTACTCAGTGCTGCTGCTGTACTTGGGGCACCCTAAACCCTGGTAGGGACCCGTGTCTCCCCACTGCAGGGATTGTGCGTGACTCACACTGCCCCGATCTTCCTTGCACCCGGAGCTCTGTTCAGGGTTTGCATGCCAACTCACCAATTTGTCTGCCACCCTCAGCACGCCCTGAGGGCACCTGCCAAGCCTTAAAGGGGAAGGCCGACCTGTGCTGGTTTGACCGGGAAATGGGAATTCTGGGATGCTGTGGTCAAACCAATGGGTGCTCAGATTTTAAATTGGCACTTGATGTAGCCAGTGAGGTTCGGACACACCTCTGAGAACACACAGGGTTTAAAAACCAGAGCTGCGCCCCTGAGAAGCTCTCTTGGGACTTTGAGGGAAAGAGGTCGGATCTCCCTCCCCCATTCAGCTGCTGCTGCTGGGTGGGGGAGGGGCAGCCCTGTGGTAGACCTGGGTCTGGACAGAGATGGGAAGTGAAGAGGCCCTTGAGGATGGAAGGATAGAGGAGCACCAAGAGACATCGGGCAGCCACCCCCCCGCCCCTCACCAGAAGAGAGAGGGAGAGCCAGCGATGGAATGGGATAGCAGCCGGCCCGGGAGGAGAAGGGGGAGAGTGCGGTGAGAAGGTGCCCGGCAGGGCAGCGTGGGAGTTCCAGAGCTCTGGGACAGGCAGAGACTGAAATTTTTAACCCTTTTCCTGCATGACAGAAACCTTGCAAATGCTGATCCTCCTGGAGCTGAATGAGAAAAGAGGTAAGAGATGAGATAAGAGGGAATGGGCCACTAGGGAAGTGCAGAAGACTCTTGAGTGGGGGGAGAGATGACGGAGTAGCCTTTTGGCTGGGCTTTTCTTGTGTGGCCATAGATGGAACCATTTTTTTTCCTGTGACACAGAGACTGCATTTAGGGGGAGGCAGTGCCTCAGAACTAGGAGGGTTCAGTGTGGGTACCCCTTGGCCCCAGGGGGTGAAAAAACTGGGGGGGGACAGATGTCCCGAAGGAGAGACTGTGCCTTTTTTGGAGTGAGACAAGGCATCCTTGAAAGACAACCCTAGAAGCAGCTCTGGTCCATGCACAGTGGTGAGAGCACTGGGCATGGAAGGAAGATGTCACGATGGCAAAAGGATTTTCCGGGCGGTGCTGAGTGACATGGAAGCACACGAGGTTTCAACGTGTTTCCAGGGGAAGCCTATGGTGCAAGAAAGACTCCTCTCCTCTTCATGAACTGAAGACTGAGTATTCTAAAGGACGGTGCTGGACTGAGAGTTGGTGATTTGGGGGAATGTATCGCATTGGGAAATTTGATAGGGGGGAGGAGGAAAATGCTTTTGTAAGGTTTTCATTTTCCTTATGGTTTTTTTCTTCTTTTCTTGTAGTTTAGTTAATAAAGTTTTCTTTATTTCTAAGCAGGAGCCTGCTTTTCTTATTCCTAGTCACATCTCACAGCAGACACCAGGGAGAGGTTATTCTCATGGAGGCACTGGCATTGTGCCAGGGTGAAACCATGACACGATCCCTTGTGTGCCACTCACATTTCTATTCCTCCGCACACCCAGAGGGGGGGCCCACTTTATTCCCCTGGGAGGCGTCTCACTCCCTCAGGCTTCTCTTTCTTCCCTCCGTTTGTGGCCGGTCCCCTCGCAGGAGTCTGAACCACGGTACTCAGAGGCCCACAGCTGCTTCGGGGCTCCGGGCTGCCAGGCCCCATCTCACACACACTTCTTTTGCTTGCCTCCTACTCCTGCCACCACCTTTACTCACCAATGATCCTCCACACTGTTTGGTCCTAGGCTGCTGCCCACCGTTCCAGATAGGGCCAGATATCCCAGAGGCCCTCAGTCCTCTTTGGGTGTGGCCTGTCCCAGACCAGTCCCCAAGACTGTTATGAATGACACGTGACCAGCTCTTTAGTGATTTCAGCTTTACTAGAAACAGTCTAGGTAGGGGACCCATGGGGGTGTGTGCACGCCACCGCTCCTCCCGAGACAGTGAGGAGGTGGAGGAGGTCAGCTCCACCGTCCAGCAGAGCTGGGTCTTCTTTCCTCATGACAGTCTCTGAGTAGACACCTGTTGGTTTCAGGCTCATAATCTTTTACTGCTCTTGGCCCACTCTGGTTAGGGTGACGAAAGGAAGAAGTTCTGACCAGGGCCTTTGATATTGTCTGATGTTCTCTCTGTTTAGAGGCGTTATTTTGATTCTTTATTTGCAAGGTGGTTCGTTGTTCTAGGGGTTTTTGTTATGTAATCCTTTTCTGCTAAGTCTTATGGGAGTTTCATATTTGCTTATTAGGTGACGTAATCATCTTCTTTATGGTCTCGGTTGGTTCGCCATTTAAGATGAGAGTGGGAGCAGCAGGGGCAATACCCAATGGTAAGGGGATTTACATAATTATAAAACCTTTGACAAACAATTAATAATGAATTTTACATAACTATAAAACATTAAACAAACAATCTAGAACTATCATTGGAACTTTATATCTACTCCTTTTCAATGTATTCTCTACAACACTGTGGGAAGTTGTGGAACCAAGGGGATCATTGTGGCACTGTTGGAGCCCATGGAACTGTCACCGATATGTTTCATAAAAATCCTTTCTTTAGGATTTTTCCCCTTCTGGGAAGCTGAGGCCCCAGAAAGAGAATGTAAACAATTGTTATCTGCTGCTCTGGAATGTAACAGGTGCACTTGTGATTGGTCCATGTTGCTTGTGTACAATTAAGGGCCAATCAAAGACAAGCTGAGCTCCGTTGTTATTGATTCCTTTTCTATTCTTAGCTTAGCAGCTTCTGAACTTTTCTCTCTATTCCTATTAGTATAGTCATAATGTAATATATATCATAAATTAATAAATCCAGCCTTTTGATCATGAAGCAAGATTCTCATCTATCTCTTCACCCCTGAAGACCCATGCAAAGCCATGTAACATGGAACCAAGGGGCCAGTGTGGAAACAAGAGGCCATTGTGAGCCTGTGGGGTGTAACAGCCCAAAACACTGAAATGCTGGAGATGATCAAAGGCTCCTTTACCAGTTCCTAGGGTTCCAGTGCAGGTGAGACACAAACCCCAGGAGAAGGCAGAGTCCATACCAGGGGCTGACCTTGTGCTCCATGTTTTTAAGCCGCCGGGCCTTTGTGGGCCTCCCCCAGGTGGGATTTCTGATCACTCGGGCAATCAGGGCTGGGTTAGCACTGTCCCTACTGTGTGACTGATTGACAGCTTGTCCCATGGTGTGTCAGGACATTGATCTCATCCAGCCTCTGACAGTGATCATGGTGACTCCAGAGAACCTCATGGAGCCATGGGTCAGTTGTGACCAGGTGGGTCCAAGGACACCACAGTGACACTGCAGAACCTCATGGAACCATGGGTCACTTAGACCAGGAGGGTCCAAGGACACCACGGCGACACTGGGGAACCTCATGGGAACAAGCGGCCATCGTGACACTGTGGATCCCCATGGAACCAAGGGAACATTGAACAGGCTGATGCCTTCAGTTTTAGCTATCATATTTCCTGATTCTGTATTGCATTAGTCTGTAACTCTGGACTTCATACAGAGTGTTAGCAAGTTCTCTTCACAGTGTAGTCAGACAAAACAATCCTTTTCCAGCCCCAGAACCGGACATTGTTGCAGCTTCAGGCCCAAAAAGTGCAAACAACAGCGAATTGAGGAGAGCAAACCGGGATGATGGGACTGCATAACCTGAGGCTGTAACTGGACAATTAACCCCAATATTTAAATGGACCAAACCTTAGAAAAGTGTGAAAACTCCTGACCAGTCATCCATTTTGAGTGTAGCCATGGCTGGGCTCTTGTCCTGCTCAAGGTGAATCCTTTGAAGGGCTTTTAATAAATCCCTGCTTTATTCCTTTAATTCTACCCAGCCTCTGCTCCAGGGAGCCTCTCCTGGCATCAATCTGATCAGTGCCCAGAGAGCAAAGGATTGCTCAGGAAGTCTCCCTCCCCCTTGGACAGTCCCATATGACCAGGGCAAAAATCCTGTGAGGAGGAGAACATTATCTTGGGCCCTGGAAGGTGTCTTCTGCCTTTGCTTCGCACTTCCTTTTCTTGGACATTTGTGACATCTTCTTTGAGGAACTGAGGCTCATGGAGTTGGCACCAAATCTCCCATGGGACTCCTCAGAGTGCACAAAACCCAAAGGAACTGTACCTCTACCAGAATTATCTTAAAGAATTAATTTTTTCAGGAGTGGAATTAATGAAAAAGATTTCAATGAGCAATTACCTCAAATTATTTTTTCCCATTTTCAAGGTTTTCTCTCATTAGTTTTCTTTCCATAATAGGCAATATAACATTAATTTATAATTGATGTTGAAGCAGGCTGTTCCCTAAGTGTCCTGGTTTTGGGCAAATTTGTTAAAGAATCTGCAAAGGAGGGCCCCTCCAGAAAGCAAACCCACACGGCCCCTACCCCCTCAACTGGTTCGGGAAGAATTCCTCGGAGAGAAGTGGAAAGAACCTGTTTATTTGACAGACACAGCACCCCCAGCACACAAAATGAACAATACCAGATGACACCGCTCTGAGAAAGATGACAAAATCAGAAAGTCTCTTTCGGGGGTTGTTGCTCTGTTCTCAGTCCCTCCGGCGCTGGGGCAGCTGCTGCAGCCAAACGGTGCAAACCCTCAGTGTTCCCAGGTCCCAGTCCGGAGCAGGTTCAAGATGGTCACAGAAACAGGAGAGGAGAAAGAGTCCAGGAAGGAATTTGGACTGTTTAGCTAAACTAGCTAATAAGCAGAGGCCAAAGCAGAGCAGAAGCAAGAGCAGAAAAGAGAGCAAGCAAAGCAGCAAGCTGAAAGCAAGAAGCCAAAACAGCCCTAAGTACTGCCCGTCTCTGTGTCCCTGATAAGAGAAACCCAAACAAAACTTCCACTCTTCAGAGCCGGTCTTAAAGGCACAGAACATATGAATGGGGATACAAGCATCATAACGTCACCCCAGGACATCCCACCCCTTATCCCCATATCATCAACATACTACAACACATCATGCATTATTCATACAAAATTTCCATCTGTTCCCCCAAAATTACAAGCAATACCCATCATGCCTTCATCACATCCCCACACTGGACCACTGAATCCAGGCCCTATATTACAGAGCTGCAGGATTCCCCCTTTTCACTTTAGTCACTTAAAGCTCCATCTATCACTTGCTCAGACCTTCGACACTTACACATTTCCTTCTCCATCTTCTACTTGCCCAGACCTTCAACTTTTACACATTTCCTTCTATCTCATGTATGTATGGTTTAATGTACAGACAATGGCAGTAACATCCAATGAACAGTGATATTGCACATCATTCTTACCCCACAATCAGATCTCCGTGAGGTACACATCGTGTTGTTCCATCTCTTTGCATTATCCACCACGTGCAACCTGGTCCCTGAGCAAAGACAACCCCACGAATGGGTTTGTCTGTACTCGAGGCAGAATTGATCCACACAGTCTTCCCTAACAAACTTCTGATATGTACCACTGGGACTTTGTCTCCTTCTATTACATTCAGGGACTCAGACTGGGCAGGACCTGCTCAGTTGGTGGAACCTCGGGTGTTAACTAACCAGGTGGCCTTTGCTAAATGCTGCTCCCAATTTTTGAAAGATCCCCCACCCAAAGCTTTCAACTGGGTTTTTAGTAGTCCATTGTACTTCACTTTTCCTGCAGCTGGTGCATGGTAGGGGATATGGTACACCCACTCAATGCCATGTTCCCTAGCCCAGGTGTTGATAAGACTGTTCTTGAAATGAGTCCCGTTGTCGGACTCGATCCTCTCAGGGGTGCCATGTCTCCACAGAACTTGCTTTTCAAGGCCCAGGATGGTGTTCCGGGCTGTAGCATGAAACACAGGGTAGGTTTCCAACCATCCAGTGGTGGCTTCCACCATGGTCAGCACGTAGCGCTTGCCCTGGTGTGTCTGGGGCAGTGTGATGTAGTCAATCTGCCAGGCCGCCCCATACTTGTACTTGGACCACCGCCCACTGTACCATAGGGGCTTCACTTGCTTGGCCTGCTTGATGGCAGCACACGTCTCACAGTCATGGATAACCTGAGAAATACTGTCCATGGTTAGATCCACCCCTCGGTCTCGTGCCCACTTATAGGTGGCATCTCTGCCCTGGTGGCTTGAGTCATCATGGGCCCATCTAGCTAGGAATAACTCTCGCTTATGTTCCCAATCTTGGTCTATTTTGGACACCCCTATCTTTGCAGCTTGGTCTACCTGCTCATTGTTTGGGGCTCCTCATTGGCCCTACTCTTGGGTACATGGGCATCTAAATGGCGGACTTTCACAGGTAGCCTCCCTACCCTGGTAGCAATGTCCTTCCACTCATCAGCAGCCCAGATCGGTTTCCCTCTACGTTGCCAGTTGGCCTTTTTCCACCTCTCCAGCCATCCCCACAGAGCATTGGCTACCATCCATGAATCAGTGTAGAGGTAGAGCTTTGGCCACTTCTCTCTCTCAGCAATGTCCAGGGCCAGTTGAACAGCTTTGAATTCAGCAAGTTGGCTTGATCCACCTTCTCCCTCGGTAAGCTTGTGCAACCTGTTGTGTGGGGCTCCATACGGCTGCTTTCCACTTCCGTTTCATCCCTACGATGCAACAGGAACCGTCAGTGAAAAGACCGTAGCGTGTTTCCTCTGGTGGCAGTTGGTTATAGGGAGGAGCCTCTTCACCACGTGTAACTGGTTCTTGTTCCTCTTCATCTGTGACACCAAAATTCTCACCTTCGGGCCAATTTGTAATGACCTCCAAAATCCCAGGGCGATTCAGTTTACCTATACAGGACCGCTGAGTGATAAGAGCAATCCACTTGCTCCATGTAGCACTGGTGGCACGGTGAGTGGAAGGAACCTTGCCTTTGAACATCCACCCCAGCACCGGTAGTCGGGGTGCCAGGAGGAGTTGTGCTTCAGTGCCTATTACCTCCGAGGCAGCCTGGACTCCTTCATAGGCAGCCAGGATTTCTTTCTCTGTTGGAGTGTAGTTGGCTTCAGACCCTCTGTAGCTTTGACTCCAAAATCCCAGTGGTTGACCCCGAGTCTCCTCAGGCACCTTCTGCCAAAGACTCCAGGACAAGCCATAGTTCCCGGCTGCAGAGTAGAGCATGTTCTTTACCTCTGGTCCTGTCCTGTGGGATTTCTGGGCTGTTTAGATGGTCTGGGGAGAAGCCCAAAGATGGCCTTGGGCCCCCGGGTTCGAAAGGACGAGAGGAAGCTTCAGATTTGTTCTTGGTCTTGGTGTTTATTAATTGCGTATCTAAAAGATTTTCTCTTGGCCTGACAGAGTTCTGCTCAGCAGTCAGCCATGGGCACACACTGAAAGCCCCTGGGGCGGTCACTTATCTTTATACCCGGAGTTACGTATACAATATTTATCATTTTTCTCCAATACCCTCTACCCATATTAACCAGTGTTCCCCTAGTAAGGTCCAATCCCGGAGTGCCAACATCACCACAGAAGATGGAGGCCTAGAGGAAGAAGAAGAAGGAGAAGGGCACGCCCCAATCCCTCCATCTTGCCTCTCTAGACCCCCCTGTACAGGGATCTTAAACCCTGTATCTCACACTCCAATTAACTTGTCCCTTCACCATTCACCCCAGTGAAATCCTCCCGTCCTCATACTGATGTCATCTCCCATGTGGGATCAAAGTCCAGCCACCAGACATTTCTGGCAGCATTCCAGGACTCCCGAGCCCCCCAGGGGGGGTCTGGTTCACCCTGCGCCCCAGTTCTGAGAGACTGAGATCCCACATCTCCCCCTTCTGTTTGCACCAAAAGACCTTTTTTTGCCATCCGATTCATTGCATGTTTTAAACATGCAAATATGCATGGGACAACAAGTATGAGGACTAGGAGAACTATTAAAACATAAAACCCTATTTTTAAGATTCCTCTCCAAATGGGAGAGATGTCAAAGAATTCTGCCAATTGATCGATCCATGATCCTGTGATCTCACCAAGCTTATTTATGCTGTCCTTTATATTTTTGATATTTTCATGAATTGACTTTGAATGATCTGAGAGATTCATGCAGCACATCCCCTCGAACTCTTCACACCCATGTCCATGAGCGAGCAATAGATAATCAATTGCCGCTCTGTTTTGAAGAGTCGCCTGTCTCACACTACTGACGTCTTTTAACATGTCATCCAATGTGACAGACACAGACCGCGCATGTTTGCTCAACCAACAACCCATGCGGTCGATCTGAGTCAGGGCCATCCCCGATGCTGTCTGAGGTGAGAAGATTGCTGTAGCAATACTCGTTTTCTTGTCCCAAGAAAACATTTCATCATTGCAATCTGCCGCATATTGCTGTATTGATCTTTTTTCTCTGTGCCTTCCCTCTCTTAACATGTTCAAATCAGGCGATAGCATTGAAATTTCCCCAATGCTGCATGGACCTCCCGTGGCATTAGCAGGAATGCCGTGCCAAATTCTGTCCCTGCAAATTAAGACCAGACCCCGCCGCAATTGCACCGGGACTTGGATCGATCCTTTGGTAGTTCTCTTTGTATATTTACACCAAGCTGAGGCATTCTTATAAAATTCATGAGTGGGAGTTAAATCAATAGTTTTCGCCTTTGTGTCTTTTGGAGCCTCAAACTGCATGCAGAGTCTCATTGTCATGGACCCAAAAATCTCCAATTCCTGAGGTTCTGTAGAAGCCACAGGAAGCAGGTGTGTCCAAGCACACCACTCTTTTATAGGATTTTTAATGACCTGCGAAATGTTAATTGCAGGGTGCCCTGGAACTGGCCATTGGTCCACTGGCAATCCAACCATGCATGCTGAAAACGGTTTACCTGGTCTTGAATGTGTCAGGCAGATGCTATCTAAATTCGCTGCCCGAGCTAAAGCCTCCCATACATTTTGCCTTGGTTGACTAACAGGTAAATCTCCCCCACTGCTTACTGCAATGAATGAAAGAACGATGCACATAAGCATCATGAAACCCATTACTTTGCTTTTGTGTGAAAACCCCCCAAGGTCCTTAGTTTCTTTTTTATTTCTCTTCTGGGTCGTTTTTCGCAGTCTGAGTCTCGACTTCTGTCTGAGTACTCGTCTCTTTGTTTCTTGGATCAGCGTTCTCGTGCTCTCGTGTTCGGAATGGCTTCACATGCTGCACCGACACCCACTTCAGACCTCGATCTGTGGAGATACAAGCGAAACCCTTTCCCCAAGAGATTAGTTTGAAAGGACCCTCTATTTGACCTGTTTCTGGGTTTCTGACCAAAACCAAAGGATCTCCCTTTAGCTTTGCCTGTGTGTTGTTTAGAAAATATCTCACGATCGGTGGATCAGATGGATAATCCCTTTGTTGTGTTAACATTGTTTTCTTCGAGGTGCTTTTCTTTTTATATATTGTTGGAAAAAATTGCTGCATTGTTGCAGTCTCGCCACGAGATGGCGCTGTGGCTCCGCCGAGCCGACTCGGCATGTCGTGCACTTCTGCCCTCCTGCCACTGGGTGGCGCTGTCACCGGCCTCCCTGGCTCGGATGACGGAGCGATCTCGACTGCCCCACTTCCTCTTCCTGCTCGGCGTCTCCCATGAAGGGAAGGAACTGAGACTCCGAGGCTCTTAACCAAAGGCGCCAGATCTGGAGACGGAGTGGAGCCCTGGGACGTAGAATCCCTAACACGGCCCCTCCTCACCCGCGACGTCACAGGGGACCGGGCTCGGGCCCGCCCGCGTCTTACTCTCTGCGCGTGCGTACTCTCTGAGCTACTTCCGGTGTCCCCCAAGGTGACGTCATCATCGTCTCCCCCCTGTCTCACCTCCGAGGTCCCAGCCCCTCGGTCTGTCCCAGAATCCGACCCCTCCTCCTCTGACGTTGTGTTCGCCTCTCCCGCCAGCACCCCGGCTCTACCCGCGATTCGAGCTGACCGTCGCACCGGCTCTGACGTCACAACCGCGCGCCTCCTGCGTCCCGCCGCGGCGGCCCTCTGAGGCTGCAAATTTTCCCTCAGCCCGCCTTCCGCGTTCGCGTGTGAGTCTACACCCCGGTTTTTGCGAGTTTCGCCCTCCGCGCGCGTCTCCTCATCCTCACCCGCGCTGCTCGCGTCCGCCGCCGCCGCCGCGTCGCCGCTTTCACCGCGAACAGGCCCCCCCCCCGATCCCTTATCTTCCTGCTCCCCCCCTTCTGCTCCTGACTCCTCCACACTCTCTGGAGTTTCAGGACGCCCTTGGGGTTTGTTGCATTTTTTGATCGGGGGTTTTAATATTTTTTCCCGCTCTCTTTTTTCGAGAGCCCTTTCCCCCTGGCCTTTCAAAGCCAGAGCAATTTCTTTCCCGGAGCTCTGCCGCTCCGCCCCCTTCTCTGAGGGTACCGCAGCTTCTCGCTGCTTTTCCAGTCTTTTAGACTGCACTGAAATACCTTGTAACATGATTCTTGCCGGCGAGAGTAGCTTTAACGCTGTCTCATCTTTTTTTGTTGCTAAAATATATAAATGCCTATTAATTTCTTGCCAAAACCCCACTTCGAACAGCAGATATGTCTCTGCAAGTGGATAATTGAGCCTTGCCCATAATAACAGCTGTTTTAATTCTTTCTTTGGGATCCCTTCTGTATATAATTCTGCTACACTTTGTAAGGTGGATAAGATTTCCCGTTGTTCTTGGGAGAGTGTTGCCCCCATGATTTTATTTTGGCCTTCTTACCGAATCTGTCGTCAGAGTGGTCTGGAGGCCCTTGTTCTCCGTCCAGCAGATCACGAGGGATGGATCAGAGGCGCCTTTCTGGTCCCAGTCCAGGCCGCTCTGCTACGAGCTGTCTTCAGCAGAAGCTGAGAGATGGGATTTCTCAGTGACTGCTGATTTTTGCAGCTTCTCCCGGCCGGTTTTTTCTTTTTCTTCTTTCTTTCTTCAGGCTTCCCTCCTCAGGAGTTATCAGTGCTGTTCTCTTGGCTCTTCAGCTCTTCAGGGCTTTCCCCTCCCCCGAAAGGTTTGGTGGGAGATAGCCCGCACAGTGGACGCCAGTTGTCCGATTTCGGGGCTGTTTAGATGGTCTGGGGAGAAGCCCAAAGATGGCCTTGGGCCCCCGGGTTCGAAAGGACGAGAGGAAGCTTCAGATTTGTTCTTGGTCTTGGTGTTTATTAATTGCTTATCTAAAAGATTTTCTCTTGGCCTGACAGAGTTCTGCTCAGCAGTCAGCCATGGGCACACACTGAAAGCCCCTGGGGCGGTCACTTATCTTTATACCCGGAGTTACGTATACAATATTTATCATTTTTCTCCAATACCCTCTACCCATATTAACCAGTGTTCCCCTAGTAAGGTCCAATCCCGGAGTGCCAACATCACCACAGAAGATGGAGGCCTAGAGGAAGAAGAAGAAGGAGAAGGGCACGCCCCAATCCCTCCATCTTGCCTCTCTAGACCCCCCTGTACAGGGATCTTAAACCCTGTATCTCACACTCCAATTAACTTGTCCCTTCACCATTCACCCCAGTGAAATCCTCCCGTCCTCATACTGATGTCATCTCCCATGTGGGATCAAAGTCCAGCCACCAGACATTTCTGGCAGCATTCCAGGACTCCCGAGCCCCCCAGGGGGGGTCTGGTTCACCCTGCGCCCCAGTTCTGAGAGACTGAGATCCCACATGTCCTGACCGGGCCAAGGGCTACTGCATGAGCAATCTCCTGCTTGATCTGGACAAATTCTTGTTGCTGCTCAGGGCCCCAGTGGAAATTGTTCTTCTTGCGGGTGACCAGGTAAAGAGGGCTCACGATCTGACTGTACTCAGGAATATGCATCCTCCAAAAAGCTATTGCACCCAAGAAAGCTTGTGTCTCTTTCTTATTGGTGGGTGGAGACATTGCTGTGATCTTGTTGATGACATCTGTAGGAATCTGACGCCGTCCATCTTGCCACTTCACTCCCAGGAATTGAATCTCACGAGCTGGTCCCTTTACTTTGCTCTTTTTAATGGTGAAACCAGCTCCCAGGAGGATCTGGATGATTTCCTTCCCTTTCTCAAACACTTCTGCAGCTGTGTTCCCCCACACAATGATGTCATCAATATACTGCAGATGTTCTGGAGCCTCACCCCTTTCTAGTGCTGTCTGGATCAGTCCATGGCAGATGGTGGGGCTGTGCTTCCACCCCTGGGGCAGTCGGTTCCAGGTGTACTGCACGCCCCTCCATGTGAAAGCAAACTGAGGCCTGCATTCTGCTGCCAGAGGAATGGAGAAAAATGCATTGGCAATGTCTATAGTAGCATACCACTTTGCTGCCTTGGACTCAAGTTCGTACTGGAGCTCTAATATATCTGGCACAGCAGCACTCAGTGGTGGAGTCACTTCATTCAATGCACGGTAGTCCACTGTCCATCTCCATTCTCCTTCAGATTTTTGCACAGGCCAAATGGGGCTGTTGAAGGGTGAGTGGGTCTTGCTGACCACCCCTTGGCTCTCCAGCTCTCAGATCATCTTATGGATGGGGATCACAGCATCTGGAGTGGTCCTATACTGTCGTCGATGCACTATGGAAGTGGCAATTGGCACTCGTTGCTCTTCTCCCGTCAGGCATCCTACGGCAGATGGATTCTCAGACAACCTAGGTAAGGTGTTCAATTGCTGGATGCCCTCTGTCTCTACAGTAGCTATTCCAAATGCCCATCTGAGTCCTTTTGGGTCTTTGAAGTACCCACTTCAAAGGTAGTCTATGCCCAAAATACATGGGGCCTCTGGGCCAGTCACAATAGGATGCTTCTTCCACTCATTTCCCGTTAGGCTCACATCAGCTTCCACCAAAGTGAAATCCTGGGATCCCCCTGTCACACCAGCAATAGAAACAGACTCTGTCCCCACATGTCTTGATGGGATTAATGTGCATTGCGCACCAGTATTGACCAAAGCTTTGTACTCTTGTGGTTCCAATGTGCCAGGCCAACGAATTCACACAGACCAGAAAGCACGATTTTCCCTGGCCTCTACCTGGCTAGAGGCAGGGCCCCTCTAAGCCTGGTTATCCTTCTTTCCCTGGACATATGTTCTGGATGTTCCTTCGAGGGGATCAGACATGTCATCATCATCATACCTGGCTGTTCGGCTACGGGCAACTGGAGCTGCTTTTCTTCTGGTGGCTTCCTTCAGTTCACGCACCCCTCGTGCCAGAACAGCAGTAGGTTTCCTATCCCACCCTCTCATGTTTCCCTCACAATCACACAGGTAAAAACCACAGCTCAGCTCATGGGGTGTACCTTCTCTCACCATCTGGGAAACGTCTGCCTTGGAGACCAGAACCTCGGATCTGTACTGCTGAAATTTGGAGAAGGTCTTCTTTAATCTCCTCTCTAAGCTTCTTATGGTTCTCCTCTATCTTATCCTCTAAGTTCTGTAGACGTGTTTCTACCGCTGCGATTCTGGCATGTGTCGGGCCATGTACAGTATCTGCATATGCTCGGAGCTTCCTTGCCATGTCAAGCACAGTCTCATCCCTCTCATCCCTCTTCATGATGGCTAAGGCAGAAGCATATTCGTGTGGCCCAAGTCGTACAAGTTTTCGCCACATCACAGACGTGCATGGTACTAAGTCTGGGTTCCTAGTTGTTACATCATCTGAGAAGATAATCTCTGCCACTGCCATTTCTCTCAGGTGTTGGATCCCTTGCTCTACGATCTTCCACTGAATTTGTTGCATATAGAGATCATCTGCACACAGGTATCTTCATGCAACACTGTCCAAGACTCATGCTCAGAGGCTGTGTGGATTAGCCCCCGTCATCATTTCTTGGTCAATGACAGGATCCTGTGACAGGGATCCCAAATGCCTGGCTTCAGTGCTATCCAGAATTGTAGCCTCGCCTGCAGCATCCCAGAGACGGACCAGCCAACTAATTATGGATTCATCGGGTTGTCGTATGTAATCCTTCCGTAAGCCACGAAGGTCCTTCAGAGAATAAGACTCAATATTTGCATCTGATCTTGCACCTGCTGCTTTGACTCCTGATTTTATGTCAGGAGGCATTGAGGTTCCTTCTCCTTCACCATCATCATCATCATCATCCACTGGTTGATTGGTCTTGTCCGTGCATTTCCCACTTCTGGTGCTGGTAGCAACAGCCATGGGTTTAGATGCTGGCTTCGAGCCTGGAGTGTTAGCTGCAGCCTGAGTCACCGGGACAGCTGCTGATTTATTTCCCTGCCCCCCGCCTCTGTCTGCTGCCCAACAGTATCTAGCAGTATGCGATAAGCATATGCCAGGGCCCAGCTCACTGCAATGACCTTCCTCTCCTTAGGCTCATCCTGGTACTTCTCTTTCAGATGTTTGCCCACCTCAGCTGGGTTCTGAATTTGTTCATGGGGAAAATCCCAGACTATAGGGTCAGAGAATTCCCTCAGGATTTGGCCCATCTCCTACCATTTTCCACACCATTTAGGATTTTCCACACCAGGGTCTACTCCTGAGTCAGGGGTCTCATCAGCCCATCTAGAAATCTCAGCCCTCATTCTAGAGAAGCAGCAGGCTGTATAGAGGAAGGTTACCAGATTGAATACCAGAAAGATGGTTTCTTTAACATTGAGGGGAAACTGAACAGCCTTCACTAGTGATGCAACTGATTCATAGGAGAAGGAGGAAAGCAGAGGCTGAAAAACCTCATTCCCTCCTGCTCCTCCTCCAACAAACTGTATACATAACCATAGCCATGAACCATTCGTACCTGGAGCAGACCCTAGCATGTTTATAAACTTCTTGCACATCATTGCCACCAAGCCCAGCAGGATAGCTACTCTGGTCACTGCCCCTCTGATGTAAAAACTACGTATTAGGGACAATACTAAAGCTATTTCTGGGTAAGAAAATAAACCTAGGGACCAGAGAGGTATTAAAATCTCAAAAAACCCTAGGGACCAGAAATGCATGCAAGCCATCATCCCAATAGACATTATGAATTAAAAAACATAGCTATTAGCGGATTTAAACGAACACAGAGTAATAGCAACCAAAATGCAGTCAAAACAGGGTTTTTCCACTCTCTCGAGCCCTCAGGATGGGCATCAATATTTTGTCCTGGTTTAGGGCAAATTTATTAAAGAATCTGCAAAGGAGGGCCCCTCCAGACAGCAAACGCACATGGCCCCTCCCCCCGCAACTGGTTCGGGAAAAATTCCTCAGAGAGAAGTGGAAAGAACCTGTTTATTTGACAGACAAAGCACCCCCAGCACACAAAATGAACAATACCAGATGACACCGCTCTGAGAAAGATGACAAAATCAGAAAGTCTCTTTCGGGGGTTGTTGCTCTGTTCTCAGTCCCTCCGGCGCTGGGGCAGCTGCTGCAGCCAAACGGTGCAAACCCTCAGTGTTCCCAGGTCCCAGTCCGGAGCAGGTTCGAGATGGTCACAGAAACAGGAGAGGAGAAAGAGTCCAGGAAGGAATTTGGACTGTTTAGCTAAACTAGCTAATAAGCAGAGGCCAAAGCAGAGCAGAAGCAAGAGCAGAAAAGAGAGCAAGCAAAGCAGCAAGCTGAAAGCAAGAAGCCAAAACAGCCCTAAGTACTGCCCGTCTCTGTGTCCCTGATAAGAGAAACCCAAACAAAACTTCCACTCTTCAGAGCCGGTCTTAAAGGCACAGAACATATGAATGGGGATACAAGCATCATAACGTCACCCCAGGACACTAGGGAAGTCTTGACTGATAGGAAAGGTCTTCTTTGAGGTCAGGCACTGTCTCTATGGATAAAACTTTGCTTCTCACATTTTCAATACCACCATTTCTCTCGTGGGCCTCCAGGCACCTGCATCTCTTTTCACTTTCTAGAAGGCAGTGAGCTGCATCTCAGCTGCTTTTATTTTTTGGGACAGTAATGATGTTTTCTGTGGTGGTGAAACAGCAGCCAAAGGCCAAAAAACTGAATCCTGACCTGAGCCGACAGAAGCCATGAGAAAGCTGACAACTCTTAGTGAGAACAGAGTTGTGGAGCAGTGAAAAACAACTTGTTTTTCCTCAGAAAGAGCTCTAGGACTGTGGAAAACAACCTACTTTCCTTGAAAAAGAGCTATAGGACTGTGATAAACACTAGCCACCTGTATAAACTGTTTTTCCACTCTTAGATAGAAAAATGAATACTATCTCTCACAAACAACTTTTACTGCACGTACACACCAGGGGTTTGAGTGACCAATCAATACAGGGTAACAACTTGTTGCTGACCAACTGGGGATAGACAGGGGATGCTCTTAAAAAACCCTATAAAAAGGCTTAGAAAAAGACCCTATAAAAATAGCACAGGATTGATCCTTTCTTTTTGCACCATAAAATGTGTGCTGCATCCCTCTTTATCGAGTGCTGTTGCAGTGCCCTTTTATTTCATAGTTTTTTGGATGGTCTGTTCCAGTTCACCCCCTGTATGTTGTACTTCCCCAAGATTATTCCCAGGTTATATCCCTCCCCTTTTACCCTTCAATCATTATAATCCCCATTTTATATTCCCATGCCTTCCCTATCCATCCCTGTAAACTCTGCCCCTGTTCTGGACCCTTCCCTGTCAGTCTCCCGTAAACCCCTTCCCTGCAGGTTCCGCCTCTCGGGAATTCCTCTCATGTGTGACGCCCCATTGGCCCATGTGACCTGCATTCTCCACCCCCTTATCCCCATTGGTCCCTGAGATGTATTCCCCTCCTTTTGCTCCTCCCTCCCTGATTTCCTATTGGCTCAGTGATCGTGCTCACTCGCAGTTCTAGTGCTGTATAAAATCCTGAGCACACTGGTGGTTGAGGCTCTTTGGTGCCTGTTCCCTTTGACAAATAAAGCTTCCTCAGAATCTCACACCAAAGGCCTCCCTCTCCTCTTTAGTCTGCTCCCTGATGCTGACACCATTCCAGCTGTGAAGCAGGTGGCTCCAAGGTTCAGCTTTCCCTGTTTCAGGGGAAGCTGTTCCCCACTCATGGCACTGCAGTGCCCCAGAGCCAGCTATGGACTCCAGTGCGGTGTCAGCTCAGGGCTCCTGCTGGGCTGAGTCTGCCCTCAGGCAGGGCTCAGCTCCCTCACGGCATCTCCGTGTCACCTTGGAGCCCCGTTGAGACGACACCTCTGTGCCCTCTGCCCAGAATTTCACTGTCAGGACAGCAGGAATGCAACCCAAACCTGCCTTCAACCTGCTTTGGTGGGGAACTCCTGCACCAGGGGCTTTCTGGCCATTCTGCTGCTCACGGCCAAGACATTTTCCCTGCCCCTCTGCCAGGGCAATGCCCTGTGCCAGTTCTGCTGTGAGGCTTCCTTGGGGCAGTGCCTTCAGTGGTTCCTTCAGTACTGGAACTGGAGTCAGCGAACACGACTGAGCCCTGGTGAGCTCTCAGGATGGCCGGGGACAACTGATCCACCTGGCCCACCCCAAAATTCACCCAAGTCCTGCTGGAGCCGATGGACCCAGCGGCCAAGAAGGACCCCAGAGCCAGGTAGAACCGCTCGCCCTTTTCTAGGACACCGCGGTGGCTCTACCCCACCGTGGCCAGGCATTACAGGTGACTGTGTAGGGCCCCTCACCCAGGAAACCCCAGAGCCCCACAGTGCCCCATAGACAGGTAGACCCAGCAGCCCCATCCCACCAGGGAACCAAATTTCAAGACCAATAAATAATTTCAACATACTTTTGACATTGGAAGATTTTTTTTTTTGGCATTTAAATTCTTTTCAGTAAATCAAGAATTTTGGGAGTATTATATTGTATTTGCAGGGATGCCGACGAAGGCAGGAATGATGCATTTAACTTCATGTCCTCAGAAGGCTAATTTATTACTTTATAATACTATCCTTTAGTAAAGAATACTATACTATACTAAAGAATAGAGAAAGGATTCTTAGTGAACGTTCAAAAAATAATAATGAAAACTCCTGACTCTTTCCAGAGTCTCGACACAGCTTGGCCATAATTGGCCAATGAGTCAAAATAACTCACACCAGAATCCAATCAAACAAATCACCTGTGGGGAAACAATCTCCAAACACATTCTGCACATGAGCATAACATAGGAGAATCAAATGAGATAAGAATTGTTTTCCTTTTTCTCTGAGGCTTCTTAGCTTCCCAGGAGAAGAATCCTGGGCGGAGGGATTTTTCCAGAGAATGTGAATGCCACAGTGTTTGAGATGAGTAATGAGATGGTTGGCTCTCCCAATTAAAGGGTGAACGTGCTAAGTGTGTTAAGAGAAGTTGTACAGATGTATAGTTGTGTTACTGCAATATGTCGCCCCCCCCCAGCATTGTTATCCTGATGTGATCTTGGTAGTGCAGGCATTTGGGGAGGGGCAGATTGTTCCTAAGAGGCATGGCTTAGCACCACCTGCCCTCCAATCCAGTTCCAAGAAAGCAGTCTACACCAATGGACAGCGACCAAGAGTCAACAGACAGCCTTTGGGAGGAGTTGGGGCTGCCTGTTGACCAGGAAGGATATATAAGGGAGAGCAGCCATTGTGTGGATGAGCCAGCCATGTGGTTACCAGTCACGAAGTGGGGGAGGCTCCCAGTACTGTAATTTTTCCCTTATTTAGTCCTCTTGTTGAATTTTTGTTAAACTTTTAATAAACCTTTCAAAATTTTGAGAAGTGAACAGTCATTTCTCACAGGGAGAAAAAGTTTTAAAAGAAAGCTTTTTTTTTAGTTTATTTTTTTTCTTTTAAAGACAGGCCATTCCTACCACACTCACAGTGAACCAAAGCCTTTCTCACCACCTGGACACCCACCCACCTACTCAACCCACTCCCCCTGGACTCTGCACAACTCCCAACACACCATTTGTCTGGGGGAAAGCACAGACTGTGTCAAGGCAGCAGAGCCCAGACCTGACCTGACTTGCCTGGACCACTGGAAAGGAGGAAATCCAGACCCACGGACACACACACAGACACAGAGCAAAGTTTTGCTCAAAGGGTTTATTGCTTCTTGATGATTGATTATTCAGGAGAAATGGCCCAGGGCCCAAAGGGATCAGGGGTTCCTCTATGGATGATCATCTCTTTATGCCACTGGAGAGGAAAAAGGACACTGGTCCTTCCAATGCTAAAAGACAAACCCCAGAAGGTGACCTCTGGAGCCTACTGGGGCATGGATGGGCTTTGTCCCCAGCCCTGTCCCTGTAGGCACGGCTTACCTAGGCATCCAGAGAGGCAGCCAGGCACTTCTGCCGCAGAAGAGCCCACAGCTCTTTAGCCACAGGGGGCTGGGGACAAAGGCAGCATTAGAGACACACCGGGGGCACTGGGCTGCACTGGGAGGCAGGGGAGAGCAGGGGGGCCTTGGGGAAGGGGCTGTGGCAGCAATGGGGTGCAGGAGCTGCTGTGCTGCTGCCCGGAAGCTCTGGGCTCCTGGCCAAGAGGCACAGCTGGGGCAGGGGCTGCGTCCTGGCTCATCCAGGGGGTCCTGGGGTGACAGGGATGGGAATGTAGCAGGGCCCTGGGCAAAGGCTTCCCTGGGGAGGATCCCTGGGGAAGGGCATTGTCTGGGCTGTCAGGAGGGGTGCACTGGGCTGTGCTGGGACAGACTGGGATGGTCTGGGCTGTGGTGGCCACACAAGGGGAGGGTCTGACACCGGCAGAACTCGTGGTACCCACCAGAGGCGTCTCCAGGACCGCAACATTGTCTAAATTGAACTGCACAGAGACCAGGAGACCTCTCTGGTCACTGGGATGTCCCTGGTGCCAGCAAGGGATGGGGGGACACCACTGCCCCCCAGTTCCCTGAGGGGATGCCCTCCAATGCCAGCAGCCCGCTCACCTCCCGGAGATCATCTTGGGTTCCTTCCAGGAGTGCCTGGAAAGGAGAACAAAGGCTGGGTCTGGACTGGACCTTGTGGGGCTAGGGGGACACATGGAGCAGGGAGCAGGATGCAGGCAGAGGGATGGGAATTCAGGGCCTCCAAGGAGATCTGTTTGAGGTGAGGGGAGACCCAAAGACACTGATCTGGGGTCAATTGAGGGCCCAGGGGACAGGGCTGAGGGTGTGGAAGGAGCAGGGTGTGAGGTACAGGGGAGGAGAAAGGAATTGAGGTGTAGGGACATGGGTGGGCAAGGGAGGGGCTTGGTGGGGACAGAAGAATGAGGATGGGTGGGGACAAAACCAACGGGACTGGGAGATGCTGTGGGAGTGGGGGTGAGTCAGGGAATTATACAGGGGGACCCCTCTGCAGTGGCCAAGAAGAAAGGCAAAGGATTGAGGGGAGGCATGGAAGGAAAGGCCTCAGGAATGGTCAGTGGGAAGGCACCTGGGGACCCTGAATGGGACACAGAGGAGGGACCAAAAGGGTGGGATGGGAGGCCAGAAAGGGCAGGATGTGAGGAGAGGATTTGGCTGGTGCCTCACCTTGGCCTGTGCTGGGAGGCACAGCAGGATGGAGAAGAGCAGGGCCACACTGAGCGCAGCCACATTCATCTTCCTGTGGCTCTGGGCAGCTCTGCCTGAGGCTGCAGCAGGTGAGGAGCACCTTTATCCCTGCCGGGACTCCTCCCTTCACCCTCCCTGCCAGCCCTCAGGCCAAAGCCCGGCCTGGCACAGCCCCCCGCCCTGGCCACAAGCCCAGCCCTGGCACAGAGTCCATCCCACCCCACCTGTGGCACGGATCCAGCCCCCTTTCCCGGCATCCCTCCAGCTTCCTGCACGGGGCAGCTGGCCCTGGAAGGGCCCAGGCACCTGGGGGGCCAAGGGGGGCAGGCAGGGAGACAGAGGCACCTGGGGACCCTGTGGGGACAACCCCCACTCCAACACAATCCATCTTCCAACAGCCCCCAGTGCCAGATCCCCCATCTCCTGCTGCCCGTCCCCTCCCAGAGCTTTCCCTGTGGGACACCCCAGAGCTGAGCCTGGCCCCAAACCCAACATGTGGAAGAACAAGGGGAACAAGGGACATGTGATCAGGTGGCTGATTGGCATCTCAGACACTGCAGACACTGGGGAGCACTGGGCAATGCTGATCACCTGCAGACAAGGCTGAGGGCTGGGGAATGGCTCAGGAGTGACGATTCCCACATCCACACAACCCAATATCCCTTTCCCTGTAGATGCCAAACCCAACCAAGCTCCATGCCAAGAGCACCGTCCAGAGGGGAATATGCCCTGCTGTGCCCCTCATCCTGTCACACATGCAGCCATGGAGCCCTCCCAGAGCACCTGAGCCATGGCCCTGGCTCTGGGCCCAGGCCAGCACTGGCCCTGAGCAGGATGTGCCCATCCCAGGCTCATGGGGAAGTGGGCACCTGTCCCCAGGCAGCCACTCAGAGCTAATTGGGGTAACAGAGGTTCCCTGTGAGGAGGAGGGATCTTGGTGCTCTGTCAGCATCTCTGACAAGCCCTGTTTGCCCAGGCCCTGAGGCACCAGGACGACATTCAGACATCTTGGGCTTCCAGGAAGGAAAATCCACAGTGAAGTGGCTCCTGAGAGCTGTCTATGGCTGTGATTCCTGTTTGACATTCCAGGGCAACAGTGAAGGGTTCTGCACATCTCTTTCCCCAGGGACAATGTGGATCCATCAGAGAAGTGTTATTGACCAGCTGGGAAAACATTTCAGGCCACTGCCTTGACTGTTTGCTCTGGAACTCACCCAAGGAGGAAGATTTTCCTTGGGGGTTTTGCTGCTTTGTATCCTTGGAGGAGAGACCAGAGTGTCCTCCTGGGGGATTCTTGACCTGATGGACAAGAGCTGTGACATCATTGGTGGGCTGAGGTCACCTTGGAGAGAAATTGAGGAAGTGTCTACAGGGCCCTAAATAGTGAATGAATGGATGAAGGAGATTCTCACTGTCCTGACCCACTATCCAGCAAAACCACAGCCAAGGGAAGAGGCCTGGTGGAATCAGGGGGAAGCAGACCTTGTCGAGCCTGGTGAACACTGGGCAGTGTGGGGTGATCCCCTGCTGGTGTTCCAGCTGTCAGTGCAGTCCCACTTCTCTGATGGACTGGATCCTTAAGAAACAAAAGAAGTGATCAAGCTCAGGGGAGGAGGGGGTCTGGTCACACTTCTCTTCTCTGGGAGCTTCTCTCCGAGGGGGGACATTCCATGAGAATTGGGATGCGGTAAAGGACAGGGCTGAGGGCAGCTGCTCCCTCTCCCTCTGGGCTTCAGTGGAGGACGCTGGGAGCTGCTGCTTGGGAAAAGGAGTTGGTTGCTGTGGGTGGCCAGAGCAGCTTCCCCAGGGAGGTGCTGTCAGGTACCTGCAGCACCGAAAGCGTCTCCACTTGGGGCTGCCTTGACAACTCCCCCAGCCCAGCAGACCCTGAGCCCAGATGGTGCAATCAAAGCCTCACCAGAGGGATGAGAGGACTCCTCACAGAGTAGATCCAGCCGGGTTTATTAAGGGAAAATCCCAGGGTCCAGGTAAAGTGAGGGTGAAGAGGGAAACAGGAGCAAGCAGGAACACAACCTCTGCTGAAGGGAACCAGAGGCGAAGAGCCAGAAGCAGGGCTGGGGCCAGGGTATATAACTGGAGGAAGGCAGGAGGGGTCAGGGTACAAATGATCCAATGGAGAAGGGAGCCGGGGCTGGAGATATAGTAGGGTGACACAGGATGCACCAATGGGGGAGCAGCAATTTTTTTGGAAAAAAAAGACAAAACACAGCAATTTCCTGGTGCCAAGACTGTCACCACCCAAGCCTGGTATTTGATGGCACCGCCAATGCCCAGATCTGGACATTTCCCTGTGCCACCACAGCCCAAGTGCAGCAATTTGCTGGCAAAGAAAGCCAAACCAGGCAAATACCTGGTGCCTACACCAGCCCAATCTTGTGTTTGCTGACACCGCCAGTGCCCAGATCTGGAATTTTTCAGATGCCTGCACAGCATAATTCCAGCAGTTTGCTGGCACAGAAAGTTGGCAATTTCTCAGTGTCATTTGGCAATTTCTCAGTGTCAGCACATTCCCTGCCAAGATCTGGTGTGCGCTGGTGTTGAAGATTGCAATGCAAAATGTTTTCCATTACCATCTGTATGGCAGATTACCTTTGTCAAGTGGGCAGTTTGCTTTATCTCTCTCTTTGAGTGACCACATTCACATCTCCCTCGGGAGGGGACATCTGCTGATAACAGACTATTGAATGTCACTGCATGACTGATAAGAACTATAACATCCCATTGTGAGATGCTCCACCCAGAGGGAGGAGCCAAGCATTGCTACCCAGATATAATCCAGAGGTTTTTGAGACACCAGCACGGCTTTCTCCACAGGATTCCCCAGAGGAACAGCTGCTGTCTCTTCTCCCACTGGGTCTTCAGAGGAAGAATACATCCTTCTCTACAGATTCCCCCCGCTCCAGCAGAACCACACCTGACACTTCAGGAGGGCTGCAGCCACTTTTCCAATTGGACTGCCACCAACATCCTGACTTGCAGGGTGTCTGATTGGGTTCTGACTCTGTAAGTGTTGTTCTAGTGTACTGCATTGTTTATTTTATCCTTTTTTTTTCTTTCCCTATTAAAGAACTGTTATTTCCTGCTCCCACATTTTTGCATGAGAGACCCTTAATTTAAAATTTATAGCGATTCGGAGGGGTGGGGAGGGTTTACATTCTCCATTTCAGGGGAGCTCCTGCCTTCCTTAGAGGACTCCTGTCTTTCCAAACCAAGACAAAAACCTTTGACTGGACAGGATCTTTTGGATCCATTGTCCCTCAAACAGGTCAACAGGTGACCCTGTTGTAATGCCAAGTAACAAAGAGCAGCACAAATGACACAAAGAAAACATGGCCAAAGAGGGAGAGACCCAATGAGGAAAGGATGTGGTGGGACACCGGCACATTGAGTGAGCTGCACTCCCATAATCTCTAGGCTAGCAGGTCCTGGTCTCACATTCTTCTCTTGGTTTATTTATATTTTATTTATTTATCTATTTATTTTCTTTTCATCATCAAAAAATATATACAATTAAAAATATGTCATCAAATTTTAAAGATACAATCAAAACACATTAATTCAAAACTACATCTAAAGATCGGAACATATGTACATCTGTAACTATGAAGCCTAACGCATCAATCCTATTCTTCAAACTCTCTTCATACAGGCGGCAGCTTCTTCTTGAGCTTGGAGGAAAGAGAGCTCTTCTGGATGGGAGACGAGGACTTTGTGGGTGAGGGAACATGGGAAGAGTCCGGAGAAAACTCCTCGGTAAGACTGTAACCAGCCAGATCTGCAAAATGGAGACACAAAGTTTAACAGAGAGGCAAAGTTTAACAGAGGCCACCATGTAAACCTAAAGCATCTGAAGCTCCACATTTCCTGGGACACATTTCCTGCAAACTTCTAAACAGCTGCACAGGGAAACATGCTCCTGCTGGCAGACACTTGAGGCAGGCCAGGGCACATCCCTGAGCCACTTCCCCAGAGCTAGCACAGGCACAGCCTGGCCTCTGGGCTGCCCTGGGACAGCAGGGAGCCCAAAGCCCTGTGCTCCCCAGGAATGACTCAGCACATGCACCTTCCTGCTCCTCTGCCTGCCCCACAGCTCAGCAGCCCTACAGCTGCAGGGGCACTGGCAGCAGCACAGCTCATTGCAGGGGCACATGCAGGGCACAGCTGTTCCCTGGCAACGTGCACAGCCTCTCTGGGCTGCCACAAGACCCTTCCTCCCAGCAGAGATTGGCCCAGCTCCCCCCTCACCTCTGTGTGAGGCTGAGCCATGATTGCCCTTCACCTTGTCCCCCATCTGGAGCTGCTTCAGGCCCCCCATGCCATGACTAGGAAGGGCAATGGAGAGAGTGGGGGCAGATGCACACCCTTCCTTAGGATTTCGTCATTTTTGGCACAGCTAAACAGGCAGATCCAGAGGTGTCCAACTCAGCACTTCCTCAGCTTTCTGGAGAACATCTCACCTTCAACAGCCCAGCATTTTGGAGAGGTTTTCCCGCACATGTGGAGGCTTGCTGGCAGCACATTTCTTCAGCTGGGTGCCCATCACCTTGTAGAGGGCAGAGGCAAGCTTGGTGGCCACGGTGCGGACGTTGGCGCTCCGCACAGGCAGCGCCTTGTTCCCCAGGAAGGACCAGAGCACAGGCAGGGCGTCGCGCTGGACGACTTCAGGGCTCCTGGCATGAACCTCCTGCACAAGCACTGCCGGGACAGAGACACAGCTCCTTACCCACCAGCCTCCATGCAAACAAGGATCTACCTCTGCTTCTGCTTCTTGCCAGCCTCTCTGGCCAAGATCAGCAATATAGCGCCCAGAGCCCCTTGATCCAGAAATGGGCAATGCAGCTGATCATCCTGGAAACAGAACCACCAACCCCTCAGGAATAATTTCTCCAACCAGAGCCCTTGTCCCTGTAGCAGACTTCCTACCTTCACTAAATTATTTCACAATCTCTGCATGAACAATGAATGAAATGTCCAATTGCCTTTGATTTCCATTAAGAAGTTGTCTAAACCAACACTGAAGATTTGGAAATGTACCATAGAGAGGAAATTGAGAGATTTCTAATAAAAGGGATGATTCCATTTTTGTAACTTTGATGCCAAGTGACAAATGTCTGTTCTGGCTCTTCCCTGTGCTCAGTGGCACACAGCAAAGGGCAGGATTAGAACACACCTTAAAACTCCAGCCCACCAGAGATGGCTGCTGCCTGACAGCTGGATGAGAAACATCAGTGACCAGCTGGTGTCTTTGGCAAAATGCTTTTGGGGCTTCCAACAAAGAGCTGTTTCAAACCTCAGGGTGTCTTAGACAATTACCCAGAGCCCATTGCCTTGGCATTTGGGCATCTCCACATTTTAATGCCACTTCCCCTCCCAATGTTAATGGCATTTTTTCTTATAATGTCCACTCAAATAGGGACATAGAGAAAGAAAAATGCTACACAGGGGACTGAAATGTAACCAAAACATGAGTGTTTTCTCATATTGCCTCTGAAATCTCTCTGCCCATTTTCTGAACTGAACTGTATCAAACATGGACAAATGTTTACTACCAACAGGCTCCTTGCAACAGGCAGATTTGGCTAAGAGATGAAAACCTGAAATGCTCTGGAGACCATTCTTATTTTCTAATCGGACAAAATGTTATTCAGCAGCAATTTAATATTCTGTGGTGGAAGAGACTTCATTTTCTCTATGCTGTTAATCCACCAGCAGACATCAACATTGAAAGAGCTCCTGCAAGTACCCAAAACCAATTCTTCTAAGCAAGAAAGGGTTATGGTACCCATTTTAAAATGGGAATTCATTTGAATTTAAATGCAATTAAAGACATCAGTGACTACTGAATGTGAGGAACAGCTGTCCGGTCCTGCTAAATCTCAGAGAGAACATCTGCCTTTTCTAAAGTAGTCCTAATTTATGGTTAATTCCTTTATTTGAAAAAGAGATCAAAAGAACTGCTAAACTAAATGCCATATTGCTGGAGATCTATATTTTTCAAATGCTCTTTAAAGGGCCTTTGACATTCCCAATCGCTGAACATGCCCTTTTGAGATTCCTAATGAAGACACAAAGTGTATTAAACCTTGCATTCAAAGATGTTGGCATAATTAGCAGTGGATTTAGCCCCAGTTAAAGCAAGGCTATCAATCCTCTTCTCTACTATATATTGAGATTATCATTTTTCCATTCCTTGGCTCTTGCTGACACAGCAAGCTCCTCTGAGGAATCAATTTTCAGCTGCATTTGTGGCATTTTGGACAGCGCTGACACAGGCAGACACTGTTTGCACACCCTGAAAGGCTCAGTCCAAGGCCACTCTGACAGCACAGGCAGGGAGCCTCAGCAGTCTGCTTCTGTCCCTGTGCCCCCAGAGGCTGCCTTGCACTAAACCCGTACCTCTGATACCTCTGTTGAGTTTTGACCTAAGCTGTGACTCCCAGGCTCTGCACAGTTCAGTCTCAAAACTTTCCAAGAGAAAAAAAAGAATTCTGTGAGAACAAAACAAACTGATGCCCTGAAACAGCATTTGCTACCATTTCCCCTCAAAGATCACAGATGTCCCTGAGCTTCCCAGAGAGGAGCCAGCTGGGGCATTTTTAGCCCTCCCTTTGCTGGAGGTGGTTCTGAGATGCCCCAGTGAGAACTCAGCCCCCGGCCGAGCACTGCCCCCATCTCAGATGTTGCCCAACTCTGCAGCAGCCAGGGAAAACCTGCCAAACCCACCTGCCTTGGCTATGGGGCAGCAGGGACACGCTCAGCACCTCCTGATTTGGAGGAGCTGCTCTGCTGTCTGCTCACAGGCATTCCCTGTAAATACTCCCTGGGGAGAGCTCTTGGCTCAGAAGGGGAGGCCATACCTGTGATACGCTCGGTGACATCCAGCAGGGCTTGGCCACTCAGGTGATTCCATTGGTAGCTGAACTCTTTCAGCAGTGACACTTTATCTACAAGTGAAACACATGTTTCTGCTCACTTTTCTCAGGTCATAGGAGAAAGGGCAGGGCCAACCCCATTTTATAAAATCAAGCACATTTCTGCAGATGTTTGAATCCTATTCTTCTTTCCTTCCAGCATACTTGGCAGGGTTTTAAATTCCAAAAGAAAAGCTCTCCTTTCACATTTGTAAATCCAAACATGTCTGCTGTACCAGGAGCTGTGTTAAAACATTTCACATCAGAGACCTCAAGAGTTCAGTCACATGGAAGCAGTGAAAAGGTTTTGCATCCCAGAGCAAAAAGGAAGAGCCCCATACTTGGGTCACAGAAAGGCACGGAGTCAGACAGTTCCTGAGATCACAGAGCTGCTGGGGAGGAGAAAGTGGAAACTCCCCTTGAAGACCTGCCTCTTCAACACTCCTTTTTTCAGTCATATTCCCCCAGTACGGAATTTTCAGAGCTGACATAAATGTGTGTGGCAAAGGAATTTAGAGCAACCCTTGCCTATGTAGTTAATTGCTCTGGCCATCTTGCCCCTTGCAAAACAACAAGTGGAACAAGGCATCATTGACAGCTGGGTTTATACCTCTTTGCTCTAAAGAAATGAACTTGGTGAATCACAAGTTCCCCCTTGAAAATAGAAGACAAAGAAGAAAAGTGGAAAATAGGCAGCTAATGCCTCTAATGTAGAGCCTCCCAGGTGGCTGCTCTGCAGAAGCTCTGGTGGGTCAGCGTCCCTTCATGCCAACAGCAAAGCTGTTCATTTGGGAAGTCAGGTGGTGCCCAAGCAAACTCCACAACTCCCTTTGCCTCTGAACTGTAGCAAAGCTGCAGTCCAGGACCTGCTCTTCAGACAAGCAGCACAGAACCAAGGGGTCCTGGGACTGTTGGGGAATGCTGATCCCATTCCAGCCTGTTGGGGATGGTGCATAAGGACTGCACCTGCACAGCCTCTGGTGGGTGTCAGCTGGAATGTTCCACAGACAAGAGCAGCTGTCAAGGCACTCAGCGCTCTCTTGTGCAGGAGAGACAGAGACGAAGTTGAGGAGAGTCCCTGCCAGGGCTCAGCCTTACCCAAATGAGCAATGGATTCTTCCAGTGCTTTCACAGCTGCCCCACGAACCCTGGGATCCTTTGAGTTCAGGTTCTTTGTTATTCCCTCCACCAAACCAATGATCACCGGGTTCAAGGCATCTTTCAGGGCCCCTGTGATTTCAGCCAGCACATCCAGCGCCCTCTGCTTCACTTTCTTGTGGCTGTCAGATATTCTCAGGACAAAATATTCAAAAATCTGTGAAGAGAACAAGCAACGTGAAAGTTGGATTCAAATGTCCTGGTTTGAAGAGTGGATGTAGCAGTCAGCAATGTCAAAGATGAAAGTGATTCTTTCTGTCAGGTCAGCACTCGCTTGCACAATTTCACTGTTTTCCTGTGGGCCACTCACTGGAATGGTGGCACAACCTCATGCTGGTTGAAAGATTTTCTTCTGTTTTTAAGAGGTTTGGCTGGGGACAGAATAGTTCCTATGCTATTTCTCTCCATCTATAAATCATTAAATTAATTCCATTTAATAATGCTAAAGAGTACCTTTGCTTTGAATGGAAGCAGATGTTTACAATGCCCGGTTTTCTATACAGTTGCCTCAAGTACTGAGGGCAATTATGATTTTGCCAAAACTATGGCTGGAGGAGATCTAAGTTTTCTTTTGTTTGTTTCTGAGCCAGTGTCTGGAGAAGTGCAGGGCTATGATCAACTCTTCCAGGATCTGGACCATTTCTCTAAGTAACAAGTAGACTTCTGAAATGTCATGTGCTGTACAGCTCTCATTAGAGCAGGTTCAGTCCCTTGACAGCCTCATTATCAGGCACTTTTTCCTGGAAAAAGGGAAAAAGCAGCTACTGGGAGGGGAAGGCAGAGATGAGTCCTTAGCTGTTTTCCTCCTTTTCCAAAGAGAAAAACAGACCCCCAAGAAGGGTGAGCACTGTCTTTACAAAGAGGAATAGGAACAAGAAGGGAAATGAGTAGCCAGAGCTGTGCCTGTGTAAGACAAGATGGAGTATATAGAAGTATTCTTAAAAAAGCAACTGGGTTTAAACCAAGCCAGCCTGATACTTCTCTTCCCTATGCAAACCCATGTTTGGTCTAGAGAACAATTGCCATGCTTTCAGGGGCTGGATTCCCTTCACTTCACCCAACTGGGAGTAGGAGAGAGCAGCAGTTACACCAGCAGAAAATTCTGCCATCATCTGATGAACAGCATCAATAAGCACCTGCCAGACAAATACAGCCGGACTGAAATAACTTGTCCTGAAGCCTGGACCTGAATTAAATTTTTTCTGGGTAAGAGGGACCAGCGTGTGACAAACAGCCAGGATGGAGTGCCAAGACACACTGAATTAACTTTGCTGCTACAGGCTTAGGAAAGGAGCTAAAGGAAAGGAGCATTGAAGATACCCTACATACTTGGGCAATGTTAGTGGAGATGAGCTGGGGGCTGGTTTTGCACAGGTCTAGGAGGAGTTCCACTCCTTCCATCCTTGTCTGAAACCCCTTGGCTTCCAGGAGACGGTAAAGCTTCTGGAGCAGCTCCATTTCTTCCACAGCTGGAGGTGACATGACCTGGGCTTTTGCACAGTGTAGGAGGTGTCCATCAGAGGTAGGTTTCACCCTGGAAAATAAAACCAAATGAGGACCCGTTGGTGATAATTATCGTAGCATGGCATCCCTGTTGAGGAAATAATTAGCACTGACTCCATGATTCCAGAAGGCTGATCAATTGCTATGCCATGCCATGCATGACATGCCATGCCACATTGCCCTTACAGACAGTCTGATACAGACAGACCAGACTGGCCAATTGAATCCAAAACACCATCACCAGTGGCCAATTAAGAAATTAGCCTTTGGTAAATAAATCTCCATATCACATTCCACATGTTCACAACAACAGGTGCAGCAAGTGAAGATAAGAATTGTTTCTCATTCCTTTCTCTGGTCTTCTAACATCCTTCCCCAGGACAATGCCTGGCAAAGTTGTGCCTGCTGCTCTCTATGGAGAGAGCTGCAACAACAGACAATACCTTCAAGTTAATTGTGAGCAAAACATCTTGAGCAGTTTTCCTAATCATGTGATTTCAAGCTGGAAAATCATGAGGCTCTGAAGAACAACGTGGGCTTCATGATAATCATTATGGCAGACAATCTGCAAGTAACATTCTTGCCAGTGCTCGCTCAGGAAAACCAAGGATGAGATGCATCTGATCTATCTTCAGATGGCTGCCAGGGCACACAGGTCACATTGCTTTGTGGAGAAAGAGAGACACTACTTCCAAGTTTAAATGCCTCCTCATATGGGACATGTGTGTCTTAGAATAAGGGAACTCATCACTCTGGAGAAGTGTCTCTACAACCAGGCATGACAATCTGGAAAAGTAGCTCAGATGCATCTGAACAGATAAACAGGGCCATAGTTGAAGGATTCAGAAAATCAGTAACAGATAAAAACAAAAGCCAGACATCCCAGAACTACGCTCACATTTCATTTGCTTCCCTGGAGACTAGATGCACAGTTTAACAACCCCACTGGGAACAATTCTCCTGATCAACCTGTCTCTTCCATGAGCACAGGAAGATGGTAGCTATGCTACTGAGGCATGTGGTCACTTTCCTGCTACTGCTGAGCAGGACAGAGCTAAATAAATCCCCTCTGCTATCAGAAGAGAACAGGTACAAGTAGCTCTGCAACTGCGATGAAGAGACAGCAAGGAGCAATTCCTGTCTTAAATGCTGATTGCAGCACAGGGGGAAATAAACCAAACATACTGTCCATCAAGCAAATTACATGAAGGACAGGAATATCAAGGCAAAAAGTCCACATTCAGACACCCGTTGACTGAAGTTGTTCAGGAATTGCCTTGCTACTTACTACTCAAACTTGGTACTGTTTGAGGGAAAGAAAACCATGATTCAGCCAGGCCAAACCTCACAGATGAGAACTCCACCTTTGTGGAATGGCATCTTGCTTCCAGACTGAGATTTTTCATCAAAACACCTATCTGAAAATGACTCCACTCAGATGAAAAAAAGCCCTGTTTTATAGGGGTCTGAGTAAATATATGTATGGCAGTAAAAGATCTCTGTATTGTATAAATGACCCTGCCCTGATTCTAGTTATTGTAAATGGGCTGCAGCTATGATGTCCTTAATTGGGCAACAGCTGCAGCCCGTGGAGGTAGCTGGGATAAAAGGGGGTGAGGCATTCAGGGAGGGCTGGAGAGGAGTGCTGACTGAGAAGCAACAACACCACTGCTGTGAAGAGCTGCTGTGAGAAAACCACCCAGAAGGTATGAGACTCTGGAAATATGATATACAACAATATGATTACAACACTGTTTGAATTTACTTGTCCCAAGTCAGGCAGCAGAAACTTGGCCCTCTCCCAGCCTCCACAGCACTGCCCTTGCCACTGCACTGGATCGTTTGAGCTGCAACCAATGGGTGTCTTTTTGTCTCTCCATTTTTGTGGAAACCCCTCCAGAGAAGTTGTGTTCAGCACAATGCAGAAGTAGACATTTTTTATCCTAGAGCATATCCTAGAGTAGGGAAAAGAAACAATCTGTGGCATTGGTCATCTCTGCCAGAAAGTTTTCCCTGAGGAAGAGACATGTAAAGCTTGTCATGTGCTTTGTCACATCTAAGAAAAGTGCTCAGTACCGTTTGCAAGAAGACAATGTGGCCTGGGGCTTCTTTGAGCCATCGTTCCTCTCCTTCACCGGCTCCTTGACAGATGGGCCTTCAGCCTTCTGGTTTTCCATCCCCTACAAAGACATAGAGAAACCTCATCAATCTTTAGAACATAAAACAGGAAATTCCCTGTTTAAAACACAAGTTAGAACCAGGACCACTGCTACCAAGGCTTAGGGAAACATTTTCTAACTTACAGATGGAAACCGACCAGAGATTCAGTGATGCCAAGTCTTTGTTTTCAATAGCCCGAGGCAGGTTATGGGTGCTACCAGACTGAGCAGCAGTCTAAAATCCCAAATTCCTTAGTCTTGAGCATAAATGGGAATAATGCAAACTGGTAGGCAACAAGTGTTTGTAAAGGAATCAACAGAAAAAATTGGACTCTTTTTGGGAGTTGGCCCATTGTGTTGCAAGTCGATTTGGTTCAACACTCACTCTCCTTGCTCCTGCACAAAGGCAGGCTCCCTTCTATAATGTCAATAACAAAATATAAAATCCTCCCCCAAACAAACAAAGGATTTCCCACTGGATGCTGCTGAATTCACCAAGCTTCTTCCAGCTCCACAGGGCTTGACAGCAGGGCAGTATTCCCAAATGACAGACAGTCATTGTAGTAATTATGGGTTGACTTGGACATCTTTTGTAAATTTGGGAATTTTCTTGGTACTACTACTTCCAGTGTACTTTGCAAAGACTGTTATCTTCAGAAGCACAATTCTCACTTAATTGCTTTACAGGGGGCAGAGTAGAGAGAGCATGGTGGGGGCTTACACTTAAATGTAAACCCATTTTCTCCTCTTTCCCTTTCCTCTTTGTGACCGATATTGAAAATATTCAAAACCCCACTTTTCCCTAATAATATCAGTTCCTTTGTGGTCTGCAGATGAACAGGCTGAGGATTAACAGCTCATTCCCAGGAGCAAAATGATTCAGCAGAAGAGGAATTAGCTAAAGACAGATTAGGTATCTTTGATTTCATATTAGCAGAGGCAATACTTGCACAAAGGAGACATTTCTCCTGCCAAGCCCTTACTTTCTTCTGAATTCTTGTCAGAATATCTTCCAGGTCACGGGGGGGAAGAGATCGTTCCAAAAGCATTTTAAATTGTTGATGATTGAGCAACATCTTCACCATCTCCTGTCCATAATGCCTAAGGAAGGAAGGCAGGAAGGAAGGAAACAAAAGAAAAGTGAACAAGCAAAGGAAGAGTTTTAACAGACCTTAAACTCATCAGATGCAATCCTTGCATGAGAAGGCATTACCTACTCAGCAAAGAGGGAAATTTACCTCACTTGACACTGCACAGTGCTGTCAGCTGAACATAAAAGGCAAGAGGAAAATGTGGGGCAAGAGAAAAATACCAGTTCACTCTGAAACTGTGGGTGTGCTTCTGTGGCATCAAAGGATCCCAGGGAACAAGCAAAACACATCTGCTTTGTTGTCAAAGCTTATTAGCAGTGTCTTGCTGCCATTGCACAATAATTTGCCTTTCTTTAACTGGCAGGGAAGCCAGGACAAAACACCTCATGCATCCTCTTGATTATTCTATACTATGTGTATGCACAGGGGCAGCTAGTTGCTCTGCTAGTTGCTCTTGGCAGCTATTAATGGCAATGTCATCATCAAAGGTAGGGGATTTTGGTGGTTTGGGTTGATTTTGCTACTAGGAAACCACAGTTTTCTTCAAGAAGAAATGTGGAGCTCACTGAGCCACGGATAACAGCATTCTAGAAATCTGCAGAACAGGTTTAGAAAGACTGAATATGTTGGCTAAAGACCCCTGAAATATTTCTAGGAAAGTCTGAAGTTAATGAGAAATGCATGTTTGGGATGCTTCAGTGATGAACATTAGCCAACATTTTGGCTTTTTCTTGTCCACCTAAGGCCAAACAAAAGTGTTGGACTGGCAGATCTGAGATCTTTTGATCTCAGTAAAGAATCCTTCAAGCCACAGGGAAAAGTTGGCAATGTTCCTTTTTGCTGGCCAACCTCAGGTTTCCCAGTAGAGCCATTTGCCCAGGCAACCCAGAGCAGTGATCACAGTGCCAAGGCTGACAGAGCTCAAGAAGAGTTTGGACAATGCTCTCAAGCACATGGAGTGACTCTTGGGGTCACTGCACATGGCCAGGAGATGGACTTGATGACCCTGATGGGCCCCTTCCAACTCAGCATATTCCATGATTCTGTGAGCCTTATTCACACCGTGAGGTAACTTCATATTCCCTTTAGTTTCCACTCTTGTGTGGTTTCACCTTTATAGCCAGACACAAAACGGTTTTCCTGTTTTAGGAGGTGAAATGAAGATCATTACCTTGTGTCCTTGTGACAGTCCTGAGCAAGCTTCCCTGCCACATGTGGCAGCCTCTCAGCCCTGGGTGTGCCTGCGAGCTTGGTGACTCCAATCCTCTCCATCAAGGACAGGAGGAGTTGGGCTGCACACTTGCGCACAGGGGCGGGGCGGCTGCTGGGGAGGAGAGAGCAAACCCTGGGCACAGGGACAAGGAGCAGCAGCAGCACCGGCCTTGGCCAGAGCCTACTCCCTGCCTTTGCTGGGGGAAGGAGCCTGGGCTCTCCCTGCACCTTTGGACACCTGCACAAGGTTCTGGCCTCGGCTAAACACAAAGTTAGCATTGTACACAAGGCCTGCCTGCACGGAGGAGGGAGAATTCAGTCTCCCTGCACTGTCTGATACTCAATTTCTTTCACAGTATTTACTCTGAGAAAGATTAAAGAAATAGATGACATATGAATAATTTAGAAATTAAGAACAATTGATGCTGACCCATCAGAGGGCACCCACCACACAGAGCTGCAGCAGGATTGAGGCTCTTTCCAGCCATTTATCCCCAAATCTGCAGAACTTTGGAAAACAACAAATGCAGGGAAAACACGTTGTGGGCTGTGAAGTTGCAGAATATCCAGCAATGCAGCCTGTTTCTTCTGTGGGCCTTGGCAATGGATCCATCTGAATGTTTTACCCTATTGCAAAGCTGAGGAAAGGGTGGCAGGCAGTTTAGCCAGGCTGTCCTGTTCTAGAGAGTGTCTCTTGGCAACTATCAGGCCCAGCACCAACATTTAAGGCAGCATTTGCTTCAACTGTCCCATGGCAGTCAGCCTGTGAAGGTGCCTTTAAAGTGGTTCATGATCTCAAGGCTAACATGAAACATCAGTTTGAATAGAAAGTAGAGCTCTAAGGCCAGGACAGTCATACAAGAGTCCTTTGGCAGGAGCTGCACCTGCTGTGCAGGCTGTGCCACACCCAGCAAATTGTCCCCCATGTGCTCCACGCCCCAGCAAGGACCCTTCTCATTTCTCAAGTTAATAGCATCATGAGGAGATATGGTTTTCCCAGGGCCTCTGTGGTTAGCGCTGTGAAATACCAAACACTGCTCACAGCTGCAATTGCAATTGTCCCTCTTCCCACAAAAGCACAAGGCTCTATCCTTTGCCTTTGCAGGCACTTTCACTTCCCCACTGATCACCACATCTAGGAAAATCTGACAGACTGGGAGAACTCCAGGAAGCAGCAGGAAGCTGAGTCAGAGGAGCTTTAGTTTGGATATCAGGAAAAAGGGTTTTTCACCCAGAGGGTGGTTAGGCACTGGAACAGGCTCCCCAGGGCAGTGGTCACAGCACCAAGCCTGACAGGGTTGAAGAAGCATTTGGACAACAATCTCAGGCACTTGGTGTGACCCTTGGGCTGTTCGGTGCAAGGCCAGGAGTTGGACTTGATGGTCCTGATGGGCCCCTCTCAACTCCCCATATTCTACAGTTCTGTGATTCTGAGAACTAATAGGCTGCAGGAGGGCAGAAATAGGTGACAAGAGGAAAGAAGTGAGGCTGGTTGGAGAATCAAGTCACTGAGTTCACAAAAGATGCAGGATACAGGACCCTTCCCTCCCACCATTCCCATTCTCTGTCTCATCCCTTCTGCCTCCCCCACACACTAAGGTGAAGAATATCACTAAAAGAAAAAGAACCTACTTGACTCCCATGTCCATGAGAGCAGTCATCGCTCGTGCAGGAGTCACATTCCCCACCATGATCCCCAGGGTCTGACTGGCTGCTTTCTGAACAAATTCTGGGGAGCTGGACACCATCTGGAGAAGGACCCGAGCAACCTCATCCACCTCAGAGTCCATGTCCTTCTTCAAGGTCACAGAGAGCTCTCCCAGAGTGACAATGGCAGAGTAGGACACCTTGGAACGGAGGTTGGTCACCTGGGGAAGTCATGAGGGGAAACATAGGAATGACCTTGAAAAGAAAACCAGTTGCCTTCAACAGAAATCCCAGGAAATGACAACACTTCCCATTGTGTCCAGAGGAACATACAAGTACAGGAAGAGCAGGAGAGTACAAGCACAGAAAGGCACTTACTCTGGCACCAATTTCTGGCCTGAGACCTGCTCACTGCAGGCCTAAAATAAAAATTTCATTCAGTGTTCTACTTAACCCTTCTAAAATGTCCACAGCTTTGATTTTAGGCCCTTTTACTAGAAAATTAAAGCAAGGGCTGCTTTCAAATCATAAAGGCACAAGTGATAAAGATAAAAGAGTCAGGTGCTCCTGTTCCAAAAAGCAACACCAGCAGCTGAAGCACTCAGCCAGGAAACAGAAAACACAGGCTCAGGTCTACTAAATAATGTGCAGTGTTGAATTACAGCTTGGGAAGAGATTGGGACTCTAGCAAATAATGTCATTAGTGTCTAATTTTCTGCATTTGCACATTGCATTATAAAGGCACCACACTCAAAGATGAGTGTCAGATACCCGACCTGCCAGTAAATACAGCTGCATGTACCCACAGATCCTTCAGATAGCTGACAGACACTAGAAATCTCAGGTCTAAAACCAGAAACGAAGGCAGACCCTGAGCACACATGGAGATGAGCAAGCACATACCCACTCTACACGCTGTGTATGAAGTATGGGGGACAATTCAGAACAATGTTCTCACCTCACTGGTAACTGCCAAGCAAACCTCATGAAGTCTACAAAGCAGGACCTCTGAATGGGACCCAGCCAGGTGTTTGATGGTGAGGAGTCCCTTCTCCTTCAGCTCCCTGAAAGGCAGAAGATTGATTTTTCTCTCCACCAAGGCAGTACCCTCTGAAATGACCAGGCTGGCAGCTCAGTTGAACAATAGGAGGTGCTTTTCAAGGAGCGCTTAATGAAATCATGGAATGTGTTACCCCAGCATGCTGTGGCTGTCAAAAGCATTCACAAACCCAAGAGGCAAAAAGAGGGGTTTCAGAGTGGCCATTTAAGAAGACAGCCTTTCTGAAACCTCTGGCACATGAGGCCCCTCTGTCACTGCTTCCTAGAAGCTGTGAGACCGGGCCATGCTGCTGTTTGTTGTCACCTCCCTGTACCTGTCCCTGAGATACAGTTGCATGGGGCTGTTATTGGGGCATTTTCCTTCTTTGTCAGCCCCAGCAGGCATTCAGCAGGGAGAGTCTGCACTGGCTCTCTGGAGCTGAGTTTCCAATCTATGATCTTGGCCTCTCTGTCACCCACTCCACTCCACTCCACCTCACACATTCCCCAAAAATGCAGCAGGATGTCCCAGGAGATTCCACCCCTGGGCAAGAACTGTTGAAACTCTGGCTTTTCCCAAAAACCCCTACCTAAAACAACCCTCCCCAACAGCAACAGGTTATTTAAAAGGTGCAAACAACTCTGTCTCTGAGCACTTGCTTTGTGCAGGCCCTCAGCTACAGGAAGGTGTGTGAGGCATCAAGGCTGCAGCCCAGGGCTGGTGACGGATCCCACGGGCACCCCTGAGTGTCATCCGGAGCCCCCACACCTGCAGAAGCTCTCTGCACCTCACAGGGCACCAAAGAGAAACGGGGAAGAGAAAGCCGAAGAGAAAGGGCAAAGCAAAGGTGACTGCACAAGGAGATCCATCATGGCAGATTTTTCATGCTTATCCCAGTGGGAATGGAGTCCTTAACCCTGTGTGAATTAAGCATCCACCAGGGAGTGGTCAAAAAGACATCAAAAAGAAAACCAATATCACCTAACATTTGTAGGCTTATCACCTTTGGGCCTCCTTCTGCCTCTGTATAATTTTGGGACACACTGGGAGTAATGACAAAACATCTCAGGCCCATATGAAGCAGTGTGACGGAAAAAGTTGATTTCCAAAAAAGCAAGATTCCTAGAGGATTTTCTTTCTTTTTCCTTCTCTTCTGCCATGAGCCCCTCAGGAGTAATGGTAGGCTGAGGGACTTGAAAGCACAACTCAGTCCATTTCTCAGAAAAAGGAACTCCCTGGAGCTGCTTCTGGGACTGCCATGCAGGAGGTCACAGGGAGACCCTGTCACCTGCCATTGCTGTCAGCAGTGGGAGCAGAGAGAAATCTTACTCAGTCCCACTGGGCCAGTGGCCCAAGGCACCCAAATCTCCACACTCAAAACTTCTGCCATCCTGCTTCTGCCTTCAGCCAGCAAATCATCTCCTTCCAGAGCTTTCTCCCTTCCCTCAAGGTTTCCTTTGCAGCTCCATGGAGCAGCAGGCAAAGCGAGGAAACAGCACGGGCCTGCTGCAGCTGCAGCACTGCTGCAGAGCAAGGCCAAGAAAAGGCTGCTCTCCTATCCTCTCCCTGCTCTCGAGTGGTTTCCCCAGTGCCCTTTGGCTCTCTGGGCTCTTAGGGCTCCAAGGCACGAGCAAGACATGCTTCTGACCGACCTTAACTCTGAGAGGGACACAGAGGGAGCGGGGCCTTTCTTACCAGTTATTGCTGCCCAGCAAGGAGAGTGCCTCCTGCAAGGACTGCTGTGGGTCTGAAGAGACTCTGTCCTTCTGCCCATGCCCACGGAGCAGCTCCTCTCGGCGCTTGGCACCAGGGGCCGTCTGCGAGGTCACTGTGAGGAGAGGGTCAGCCATGGGCGCTGCAGCCCCGGGCAAGGCCCCACCATGGAGCAGCCTCAGCCCCATCTCCCAGCCAGGGCTCCGTGTGGCACAAACTGGCACTGGCTCAGAGCCTTCCCTGCTCTCTGGCTCCTGGGGCTCCTTGCTTGCTCCCAGCCTCCCCCAGCCAGGCCCAGCTCCAGGCTGAAGCTGACAATTGCCCCTGCAGCGCCAGCTCCCGAGTGCCACAGGTGCCACGGCCAGCGGCAGTTCCTGCGGCCGCAGAGCTCCCGCTCCCTGTGAGGCAGCGCTGACCAGCAGCACCGGCTGCCCACAAGGGAACCGCTGAGGTGCCCCTCTTGTCTCAGCGCCCTGCTTGCCCCCAGCCCTGAGGACAGGGGCACTCTGCAACTCCCTGGGGAGAGCCCTGCAGCTGCCTGGAGACAGCACCAAGCCAAGAGTGAACAGCCCAGCCCTGCTGGCCCTGGCTCAATCCCCCTGGAGCAGCTGCCAGGGAACAGCCACACCTGACCCTTCCCACCTGAGAGCGCCTCTGTTCCCATTGACTGCAAATATTCTAGACAGAGGCAGCTGAGTGCACACACATTTTAGCCTGCTATTGGGAAGGGAGTACTTCATGGATTTTGTTCTTTCCAAGCATCATGAACCTTTTTCAGAGGTACACACTGCCTGTATTTCAAGGATGCTGAGGCGAAATTTATTTGCCATCTAATGGATGTGTTTGCAAACTCAGCAGTTTCTAAGCTTTCTCTTGTGTAAAAATGGAATTTCCAGACTAGACAGTTGATAAAAAAGCCTTCCAAATGCACTCTGAGGATAAAAATATGCAAATACAGATCCACAGTGTTGGCAGATGCACTCTCTTGTTAATCAGTTGACCTGGGTTTGCCTTAATTGAATTTTTTGCTAAGGAAAAAAATTTTAGAAGGTATGAGAAAAATCTGATGATAAATGCATTCCTTGTGAAACCCATTTGTCATCAAAAGCACTGTCAATCAAAAATTTCATGTCATGCACTCAAAAGCTCACTTTCTAATGTGTAGATGAAAACATTTGAGATGTTTAAAATGATGGAGTATAAATATTGCACAGAATCTAGATGAACAGCTCTGGACTCTGTAGTGGTTTTGTGCTACCTTGCATGTTCTCACAAAGTATGGAGGAATGATAACTTCAAAATATATTGAGAAGGGAGCTAATCTGGATGTCACTGAGGTACCCCAGCCACTGACACCAGTGATGTAGACACACACATCTAGATTCACTGTGAATGGAGAGCCACGTCAGGCTAGTTTTGGTCAATTCTGAACATGGAAGTAGCATCACTAGAGAAGAGCATTCAACTATCACTCCTAGCTCCCTTCTTCTTATCTCACCCTACTTGGGATCACAGCACAAGCTGTGCTACCCACAAGGCTACCCACAAAGGAGGGACAAGAGCCACTAGGGACTCTCTGCTGTCTATTTGCTGCAGGCAGCAAACAGCCTGGGAGCAGCAGGCAGCCCCTCCTGGCTGCCATCTGCTGCACAGGGGTGCTGTATTTGCTGGCTGACACAGGAGGCACTGCTTGTTCCCTCTTGGCACTGCAGGCTGTGGGGTGGCGGCAGCGAGGAGCCATCGGGCACTTCTGGGAACAGCAGCAGCACGACTGCACCAAGCCCCTGACTGCCCTGCAGAGACAGCCCTTGCTGGAGAGCAGAACAGCTGGCTGCAGAACTGGACGGCAGCACAGGCACAGGGCCCAGATGGTGAGCGAACAACTGATCGTGGTGGTTCTCATAGGAGCACAGTGAGCACAGCAGCAGACTGCCCTGCAGCTCATCCCTGCAGTCCCAGCTGCCTCCTGGCACCAGTGCTGTAGTTTGGACTCTCAGGCCGGGCAAAAGCCAGAGATTAGGCCTTTACCACGACTTTATTCAGTTCAGCTTTCCAATGGATCTCTAAGAACCAACTGCTCCAGTACTTCCAAGCTGGAGTAACTCAAAAGTATATTTGCTGTTCACTCTCAGGACAGACTATGGAGCCAAGATCCCAGCAGTGCTGGCTGAGGCAGGAGGCAGTTTGTGCTCCTTGTGCAAGGAAAAACCCAAGTGGGAAAAGCTGCCATGGAGCAGGCTTACCTGAGGAGCTGCATGGGAAGCTGCCATCCCCATGGATGATGGGTGTACTGGGCAGTAAGGGCACATTGTCCTGCTTCCTCAAGACCTTCTCCTTCAAGGCACTACCAGGGTGTTTTCTCTGCCCTCTAGAAGCTGTGCCATCAACAGGTGGTAGGCTAAAGGCTGCAGGGACCAAAGAGGAGCTTGTAAGGGGAGAGTGCTGGACAGGTGATGATGGAAAGGACCAGAAAACTTGCTGGAGCTGGGTAACATCTGCTTGTTACCCCAAAGAACTTCAAGTATAACAACAAAATACCACTTTATACCAAGTACAACACTAACATGGGACAATGAATCACAGAATCTTAGTAGAGTTTGGGTAGGAAGGCACCTTTAAGCATCATCTAGTCCAACCCCTGTGAGCAGGGACATCTTCATCCTGATCAGGTTCCTCAGAGCCCCATGTAAGCTGGCCTTGAACACCTTCAAGGATGGACCAACAGCTTCTCTGGGAAAACCTTCCAGCTTTTCATCCCCTTCATTATAAAAAAAAATCTACCTTATTCTAGCTTAAAACCAAATTGCAGTGATGCTTCCCCTAAGAAACAAGGAAACCCAGTATTGCTTTGCTTTTGTTCTCCTGTTCCAGAGGCTGGCAGGGGCAGTTGCCAAAAGAAAGTGCAGATAACTCTGCGTGCTGCCCTCGGGCTGAGTGCTGCCTCCTCAGGGCCCTGCTGCTGCCCTCGGGCAGCGCTCACAGCCCTGCAGGCAGAGCCCCTCAGCCAGGATCCAGTCGGGAACACTGCTGCTCCTGGGGCTGCAACATTAGCCCTGGCTGGGGCTTCAGCACAGCCCTACAGTGCCAGCTCCTCAGCAGGGAGTGGCAGGAGAAGGATCTCTGGTGTTTTCATTAGAAGGAGCTGAATTTTCTTTCTTCCAGGTTGCAGCCTGGTTGCAAAGCATTCTTTTGGACTCCCCTTCCCTGGAAGCTGCTCTCCAGGAGAGTCTGAAACCTTAGTGTACTTTGCAATACAGAATTTTCTACTCTAAAGGACTTTAGAGGTAAAGGGGGGAAGCTGATATTCTGTCACTGACTCAGTGAGGCCATGGGCAAGACACTTCATGCCTCTGTATTTTTCTTTGGGAAACAGAACTAAATCCCAAGCAAGCTTCCACTCAGATGCAAGCTGAACAGCTCCCCAGTCTGATTGCAACACTATCTATGCAAAGGGCAAGCAAGTGGTGAAAAAGGACCACCACAAGTGTAGGCACCACTTACTTGCTTCAGCTGCATCCCCAAGCTCAACTGTCTCAGGAACAGGCTGCAAGAATGTTTTCCTTTGTCTCCTTTTCTTCATCTCTCTCTCCAAAAGCTCTGCGTCCTTCCGCCCCAAGTTCTTTTGAGCCAACATGTACAAAGCAGCACGGATCTGGGTGCAACGGAAATACATCATAGACTGTAAGCAGAGACACACAAACCACACACAACATCTCATCAGGAGCACAGAGTCGACAGAGTGCCATAGGCTTCAATGCAGCTCCATCCACATTCCAATAGTTTCAGAGGAATGTCTCCTGTCCTCACCTTGGCAATTACACACAGTGAGGTGGAACACTTCAGAGCCACAATCTTACACTGCTGCAACTGCAACCAATGTCAGGAAGCCCTGCTTGAAGCATGAAAGTCATAGGAGTGCTCCAAGGCAGAGGAAGAGCTGACATGGCCAGGGAGCAGGCAGTTCAGTTCCTACAGGCCATGGCAGGAGAATAAAAACCATGTGCAATACCCAGCAAGGAGGGCTAATGAGCTGTTGCTTAACACTCATGGCCAGGAATTGCAGCTGTTTCTCACTTCCTGGCTTCTGAAGGACTCAGCTCTGAAGGACTCTGAAGGACTTGGTCTCTGAGACCAGGAGACCAAAAGGAGGAGTCATGTGAAAACAAGTTACAGAAGCATTGATGTTCATGAGCAGAAAACTTGAGAATGAGAGGCTGTGAGATACAGACACAAAGGTAACCAGGAAAAATCAACCTCTACCATTTGATTTTGCAGCCTTGCTTGCATCCAACATTAGAATCTTAGCTTCTCTGCTTCCAAGGATGCACTTTGCCCACGTTCACTGATGTGTAGCTTGCTCTGTCATTCAGAACTTCTCTAAAACAGCCTTTGCACAAAAAAAATGCTTCAGGCATGACCTTAGCACCATCTCCAAACCAGAGACCTTGGCACCACTGGAAATAGCCAAGCAGTGGTTCTGTAGCTGTCCAATATATTCCCAAGTGAATCCCCATTCCCCTAGAGTGGAAGATGATGATTTTCAGTGACATTTTGGGCCAAGCCCTAAACAGCCACTGGAAAGGAAGTCTGCTCATCCGTGTTCTTATCCCTTACCTTTCCAAAGGCGTCCCTCAGCTCTTTGTCCCTTGTAAGACCAGGACTGGTGGAATGATCTGTCTCCTTGGCCTGGCTCAGTGGGAGGCCTGGGAATGGAAGCAAAGGTTCCTGTAAACCTCTGACAGACTTCAAGCCCCCAAAAACACAATGCTAGGCAACAGCCAAGACAGGTTCCGGAGTGCAGAGCTCTCAAGACACAGAGACTGGGACTGAGAGCAGCAAGGTACAGTGCCTAGACCCTCTCCCAGGGGATGGACTACTGGCAGCAGACATGACATGACTCTGTTGGCCAGCAGACTGAAACCTGCTGCATGATGAAGGCCCCAGCCCCTGCATGCTGGAAAGCCTCTGTGTGTGATAGAGAAGGGCAGAGAAGGAGATTGCCCTTGACACAGATTCTTATCTGCCCTTATTCATGCTGATTGCAGTAAACATCATCTTTCCGGTTCCTGAAAGAAGCCCCAGGTTCTAATACCTGGATGCATTTAGATCATCATTGTCTTCTCTTTGTTGGAATATTTCATAGGACATTCAAAGAAAATCCAAGCATTGCAGGAGTGCAGGAGTGTTAGCCAAGTGTGAACTGTGTTCTTGACACTAGATATTTCATTTTCCCCAAGGATTTTCATTCTAAACTGTATGAGATTGGGCCACTTTCAGGCCAGGATGACTAAAGGCTGATTTTCTAGTTGCAATTCTACACAACAACTTCACAGAGGATAAATTAAGTGGCAATGCAGTAGAAAAAAAGCAATGTCTTACATCAGGATTTTTTGCCCCTGCAGAATGGTCAGCATAATAATAAAAAAGGAGACTTAGATAGCGGCTCTGTGAAAGGAGGGCCTTGGAAGGTAAATGCATTTGGGATGTTGGCAGGGAAACTACAGATCCCAAGGTAACCTCCTTGGGACCACTGCTGTCAGTCAGGCCAGCAAAAGGGACACACAAAATGTAACAGAGGCGGAGATGCAATCTAAAGCATCTGAAGCTCCATAATTCCTGGGACACATTTCCTGCAAACTTCTAAACAGCTGCACAGGGAAACATGCTCCTGCTGGCAGACACTTGAGGCAGGCCAGGGCACATCCCTGAGCCACTTCCCCAGAGCTAGCACAGGCACAGCCTGGCCTCTGGGCTGCCCTGGGACAGCAGGGAGCCCAAAGCCCTGTGCTCCCCAGGAATGGCTCAACTGCACATGCACCTTCCTGCTCCTCTGCCTGCCCCACAGCTCAGCAGCCCTACAGCTCCAGAGGCACTGGCAGCAGCACAGCTCATTGCAGGGGCACATGCAGGGCACAGCTGTTCCCTGGCAACGTGCACAGCCTCTCTGGGCTGCCACAAGACCCTTCCTCCTGCCAGCCAACAGCCCAGCTCCCCCTGCCCTCTGTCCTTGTCCTCCCTGCAGTGCCCCTGGGGTTGGCGCTGCTCTGCAGCTCTGCCGGGGCTCCTAGGCCAAGGCCCCTGAGCCTCCCGCGAGCCCCGATTTCCATTCCCAAGGCCGGGCTCCGGCACAGGAGGCTCCAAGCCCAACAGCTCAGCCTGTTTCCTTGGCAACAGAGGCATCCCAGCTCCTGTCTTGAACCCAGAGCTCTTTCCCTTCTTCCTCTGGGTTTTTGCTGTAGGCTCAGAAGCAGCTGACATTCAGGTACAAGAGAAGAAGTGAGTAAATTGAACTCGTGCCTTTACAATCAACCCATCTAATGGGTGAGGAATTCAAAGCATATTTTAGTTACTGAGAAGATTGCTTGGTTTTTTATTTTTCATGAAACAAGCATCAGTTTAATTTCTCTGAACAATATGGAGCTGGCAAGCCAAAAGAGAAGGGCTCTACTAGTTCATGTGATGCCTGTCGCCTGCCCACTACTACAGGATCCCTTTCCTTCCAAACAGTTGGGAATTCACAGTGCTCTCTAGAATCTGACACTGGCAAGGAAGTCATTGTTTTCAAAAGTAATTTTCAAGGCCTTTGTTTCTGTAGGTCCCACTCAATTCCAGGTGGGGCATTGCATTTTTGGGATTTTTATATTACTTTTTACAACAAAAGAAGTGCTGGGACACAAACAATAGCACCACGTTTCAGATAAAAAAGAAGCTTTGCTTTCTGCATTAGATGTGCCCAGTATTCTGTGAGCCTGTACTGGTAAGGGAACAAAGTGCTCATCCCAAAGTTCCACTTTTGCTCTACTTACTTGTTCCAGGGGGTTATTCCCTGCTGTCTTTTCAGCAGAGACACCCAAACACAACATAAACATGACCTGCCTCAAAACATTTCTGATCTTGGCTAATACTGTCAATTCAAAATATTCCTAATGGAAATAGCAGAAGATAGGTAATTTTGAAATACTCTCCAACAAAGCAGTTAGAATTAAGAGAACTAGTTCTTTACATGGCTGCACAGAGAATAAAATCATATGGCAGCCAAGCAGGATGAGTGTCTTAAACCCAGATTCTTTCACCCTGTAGAATGCAGTGGTCAGTAATAAAAGTGAGACAGGTAATGTTTAATGAGATAGGTCATTTCTAGTCCAGAATTGATCCTGCAAAAATGTCACCTTACTTACTGAGCAATACTATTTTCTAGTGCATTAAGCATTTCAGCTTCATATCAGCAATGAAGGAGTCATTCCAAAGGGGGGCCGTAGCCAGAATTTGGCAGAACTAACCCTGACCCCCAAAGGGACCAAGGGATCTGATCCCTTGTTCTGCATCAGCAGAATTATTTCTCCAAGTCTCATCTCTCCTATCATTACACACCCAGAGATGGCAAAGGAACAACAACAGTGTCATTGAGGCTTTCAACTTGAAAGCATTGCCTGACCCAGATGCACCAGAGACTGCATTTTGTCTGGCACAATTCCACTTGTCAGGGATCAGGCAAGGCAGGGACAGGGACAAGGCAGAAGGCATCTCCTGCCCCAGCCTCAGCCTGCAACGCTGACACAGGCAGAGAGAGCTGGGAAGAGATTTGTCATTGTGAACCTGCCATAGGTGGCTTTGGGCTTGTTCTGCCACAGGATGACAAACTCACACCCTGCATAGGATGTATCCATTTGGAAGGCTCTTTCTTCTTCACTGGCAAATTCAAAAGAACTTTCTATCATAGCAAGTTTCCCTATTTCTGCCAATACAAAACCAGGCAATGTCCATGAATCCCCTTCACATCTCAAAGGGTTCCGCTCAGAAAGTGCCCCAAGGAAAGGTTTTCTGCTTCAAAAGCAGGAGGAAGGAGGGGGAACCTCTCTCATTTCATGCTAAATGCCTTTTTTCCCCTGCTAATTGTGACACTAAAAAGGCTGCCGGGAGATAAAAAGAATGAGCAGCATGGAGAGGAAGGTATCCTCTTCCAGCGCTGCATCCCTATGGCCCCCAGGTACCACTCAACACTTCACACTGGAGGAATTTTCACTGGGCCACCAGAGAACGCTCCCAGTGACTGGCCTCTGGGAGAGTCCACTGAGCCCACCAATGAATTGAAATGAATTTAAGGAAATTTTGAGCAGAATTGGTTTTAACCAAGCTTTCCAAATGTCACCTCTGAGCCAAGAATGCAATGGTCATTTTAGGACAGACATGCCCTGTACCTACCTGCAGGTTCAGAATTCTCTTTGCTTCTGCAGCTGGGTCTTGGCCTGGAGAAAATGGAGGACAAAAGAACATGTGAGGAGGTAGAAAGAGAAGGGAGGGAAAGTGTGTACCATGAAAGGAGGCAAAACTTTTAAACATGGTCACTGTGATGAAGGGGGAAATGAAACACACAAACCCAACAAGATGCAAAGCTGATTCATTGTCCTTAAGTTTGCCATTGCTGGAGTCACACAGAGGTGGCCAAGTTCCAGCTAAAACACAGCAATAATTCTTCAACCTGCATCAGAATTCCCCAGTTCTGCTGCCTCTCCTTTTGGAGCCAAGTGGCTCCTACAGCCTCTCTGAAGCAGCAAGAGCTGCTGAGCTGAATCATGACTCTAAATGGAGGGCAGCTACTTTTGTACAGCTGCCAAAGCTTGACTTTGCCTGCTTGTGCCTTACCCTGGTGACATCCTTGAGCCACATGTGGTCAGAGCACTGCTGTCTCCTGAGAATGATATTACACCTGCAGGCTCTTTCAAGAAAACAAAGCCTGGTTTCCAACTCAGATGCTAGGGAAGGATGTGCAGATCACACCTTAAAAGCCACTGAAGATTCACAATTGGCATGACACTTCTGTGACTCCCTCTTTATTGTTAGCTCTTGCATAAGGGTAATAGCTACATTTTCTCTTGCATATCCAAGCCAATATTTTTCCATCAGGTAAAGTCCTGTGCCTCTTCTATAGCACCTTTCCCTCTTTGATCTTAAGCCCAGATCAAAACATTAAACATCAATCAGATTATACATCAGATTTTACATCTATACTGCAACATTTATCTGGCATCTCATTTCATTGTGAAGCCCCAGGCACAGTGAAGTTACACCTGATGTTTACAGAAGCAGCACCTGAATTTGCAGACACCTCTCCAGTAGCCAAAATTTGCCCAAGCATATTCTCATGGTTGCCAAATTTGACAGTCAAGGATAACAGCATTCAAAGACCTGCAGGACCCATCCCATGCAGTAGAGTTCCCAAATGCCACCACAACAATTACAGAGGAATTCAATAGCCAAGGTCCAGCAGAGGACCCATCCTGAGGTGCTTTAAAGCCCTGCCTCCTCTTCCCCACCACCACCTCTGCTCTTGGGACATTGGTGTTGCCTTTGACATTGCGCTGGATCATCACAGATGGCCAGAATGGAGAATACACAGAGGTTTGCCAAAATACATGGGACACCTGACTGGGCAAAATAACCCCACAAGATGCGAAGAGAGAGCTGAACAGCACACTGCAGCAGCAGACACCTTGGCTTACCTCATCTCCTGGGATTCCTGGAATTCCAGCTGGGGAGAGCTTGGCAGGGACCCTGCAGCAGTGCCCACAGGGGGACTCACTGCCCTGCCTATGGGGGGGATCAAAGGTGGTCCCAGCAACCCCTTCTTCATATCCCCACCACTGGAATACAGCAAGGAAGTCTGGAAAGAGTAGAACACAGTGATCAGATCAAGAATCCAGCCTTGCCTCCGTTCATGCCTCAGGACATTTAGCCATGCATTTAACTGGGATCTGGCAGGAAAAGTCAAACTGATCGTCCAGCTTGGCCCAGGATGGGGAAGGGAACACGACGTGGTGAGGGAGAAACCATGTCCCACATTTGCCACCTCTGCCCTCGTGCTCACTCCTCTGCAAGTGTGGCTGCATTCCCAGCTGGCATTCACATGTTTGACGTCAAGATGTTCTGGTGTGCCACTGCCTCCACTGCCCTTTTGGATGGCATGGCAGTGGCTTTAGATCACTGTTCTCTCCCTGCCCCTAAGGCGTCTCACAGCCAGAGCTGATCTCCAGCCATGTCCCCACAAAGCCACTCTGCAGGATGTCAAAACCTGCTTTTCTCAAGCCCCTCATTTTTTCTGCTGCTGCCCTTCCCTCCTACACTTCCCCAGCAGCCTTTGAGCCCAGGTGCTGCTGAGCTCTCAGCATGTTGGCTGCTCTCCAGCTCCCACACATCCATCAGCTCAGGCTCCCTGGCACTGAGCAAGTTCAGCAGAGCTCCCTGCCCTGCTGCTCTCTGCAAGCTCTCTGCCTGCCCAAGTTGCTCCAGGGCCCCCATGCCATGGCCAGGAATGGGGCTGGAGGCAGCAGGGGCAGGTGCACACTCATCCTTAGTATCCCATCATTTCTGGCCCAGCTAAAGAGACAAACCAGGACCTGTTCAAACTTCACTGAAAGGGTCAGTTCCTGTCAGGGTTACACTGGGCCCTTTCTCAGCAAGGATGAAATCATCTACCAGAGCCTTGGATTGCACATTCTGTTTACCAAAGCTGTTGTTCATCTGCCTCTTCCTGCACCCCATGGCAAACCCAGAACAACTGCAGGTCATGGCCCTGCTGCAAAGGCAGTCATGGGGCTGGGCTCTGGGCTGCTCTCCCCATGGCCACCTCCCTTCCCTTCCCTCTGCACAAAGCCATGCCAGAGCACACAGCTGCCCAGAAGCTGATGAAGTCCTGAAATAGCATCAGGGACAACTGTGCAGGGGGCATGACTGTACAACTCAAAAGCTGAGCCCACCTGGAACTGACTTTGCTGGACTGCCTGTTCCTGCAAACACCTTTTTCCATCCTGATTAGACACAGCTGACAGAAACTACCACCAAGACACAGAGACAGTTCAAAGAAACCCATTGTTTAATAAATCTAGGAGGACAGTTTTTCCAGAGTGGACAACTTTAGCTGCTCTGACTGCTAGTTTGTGTTCTCTCAGCCATAAGACAGAGGAGGAACCACAGCAGAGCCCAGAAACCATTCAAAGACCTCTCCTGTTATTGATACACACTGAGGATGTCAAGTCTGCACTACACACCCATTGCAAAGACAGCCTGAAGAACAGCATCCAGCTGAGCTCTTCTTTGGCTCAGCTGCTTCCCTGGGCTCACAGCACAGGAAAAGGTCTCCAAGCTCTGGCTCCAACACATAAACTGAAAATCTACTGCACAGGACTTTGTTTGGTCTCCTTACCTTAGAACATTTTCCTTCTGAACTCTGCTCCTGGTTTTCTCTACGGTCATTATCATAGCCAGTGCCAGTTTCCTTGTTCTCTTCTTCCACGCTGTCCATTTTATTATTGTTAGAAGAAGGAGAGCTGATCCGGATGGGCGGCAATAGCTTTGAGGGAAGTAGCCAAGGGCGGAAAGACTTGGAAAAAATGAACCTAGTCACACCTGCAAAGTGGAGGAATTCACACTGCAGCACCAAAGAACGCTCCCAGGGACTGGGCTTTCAGAGAGTCCACTGAGCCCACCAATGAATTGAAATGAATTTAAGGAAATTTTGAGAAGAATTGGCTTTAACCAAGCTTTCCAAATGTCACCTCTGAGTCAAGAATGCAATGGTCATTTTAGGACAGACATGCCCTGTACCTACCTGCAGGTTCAGAGTTCTTCTCTTTGTTTATGCTGCTGGATTCTGGTCTGGAGAAAATGGAGGACAAAAGAACATGTGAGGAGGTAGAAAGAGAATGGAGAGAATGGGCATACCATGAAAGGAGGCAAACCTTCTTAGCATGGTCACTATGATAAAGGAGGAAATGCAATCGATAAACCCAACAGGATGCAAAGCTAATTCATGCTCCTTAAGCTTTCAGTTGCTGGAGTCACAGAGAGCTGGCCAAGCTCTGTATGAAACAATGGCCATGGTCCAGCAGAGGACCCATCCTGAGGTGCTTTAAAGCCCTGCCTCCTCTTCCCCACCACCACCTCTGCTCTTGGGACATTGGTGTTGCCTTTGACATTGCGCTGGATCATCATAGATGGCCAGAATGGAGAATACACAGAGGTTTGCCAAAATACATGGGACACCTGACTGGGCAAAATAACCCCACAAGATGCGAAGAGAGAGCTGAACAGCACACTGCAGCAGCAGACACCTTGGCTTACCTCATCTCCTGGGATTCCTGGAATTCCAGCTGGGGAGAGCTTGGCAGGGACCCTGCAGCAGTGCCCACAGGGGGACTCACTGCCCTGCCTATGGGGGGGATCAAAGGTGGTCCCAGCAACCCCTTCTTCATATCCCCACCACTGGAATACAGCAAGGAAGTCTGGAAAGAGTAGAACACAGTGATCAGATCAAGAATCCAGCCTTGCCTCCGTTCATGCCTCAGGACATTTAGCCATGCATTTAACTGGGATCTGGCAGGAAAAGTCAAACTGATCGTCCAGCTTGGCCCAGGATGGGGAAGGGAACACGACGTGGTGAGGGAGAAACCATGTCCCACATTTGCCACCTCTGCCCTCGTGCTCACTCCTCTGCAAGTGTGGCTGCATTCCCAGCTGGCATTCACATGTTTGACGTCAAGATGTTCTGGTGTGCCACTGCCTCCACTGCCCTTTTGGATGGCATGGCAGTGGCTTTAGATCACTGTTCTCTCCCTGCCCCTAAGGCGTCTCACAGCCAGAGCTGATCTCCAGCCATGTCCCCACAAAGCCACTCTGCAGGATGTCAAAACCTGCTTTTCTCAAGCCCCTCATTTTTTCTGCTGCTGCCCTTCCCTCCTACACTTCCCCAGCAGCCTTTGAGCCCAGGTGCTGCTGAGCTCTCAGCATGTTGGCTGCTCTCCAGCTCCCACACATCCATCAGCTCAGGCTCCCTGGCACTGAGCAAGTTCAGCAGAGCTCCCTGCCCTGCTGCTCTCTGCAAGCTCTCTGCCTGCCCAAGTTGCTCCAGGGCCCCCATGCCATGGCCAGGAATGGGGCTGGAGGCAGCAGGGGCAGGTGCACACTCATCCTTAGTATCCCATCATTTCTGGCCCAGCTAAAGAGACAAACCAGGACCTGTTCAAACTTCACTGAAAGGGTCAGTTCCTGTCAGGGAAAAGTTCTCCGAGCTCTGCCAACAGCACATAAACTGAACATTTGCCACACAGGACTTTGCCTGGTCTCCTTACCTTCCATCCTTTTCCCTCTGAACTCAGCTCCTGTTTTTTTCTCCTCTCCTCATCCCAGCCAGTGCCATTTTTCCCATTCTCCTGCTCTCCTCTGCATGTTGGGCTTGGCTTGGTAGGAGGAGAGCTCTCCTGGATGGGAGGCAATGGCTTGGAGGGAAGGAGCATGGAGGCACTTGCCAGGGAAAACCTCTTGGCAAGAGGGTAGCCAGCCAGGCCTGCAAAGTGGAGACACAAAATACAACACAGGCCACAATGCAAACCTAAAGCATCTGAAGCTCCATATTTCCTGGGACACATTTCCTCCAAACTTCTAAACAGCTGCACAGGGAAACATGCTCCTGCTGGCAGACACTTGAGGCAGGCCAGGGCACAACCCTGAGCCACTTCCCCAGAGCTAGCACAGGCACAGCCTGGCCTCTGGGCTGCCCTGGGACAGCAGGGAGCCCAGAGCCCTGTGCTCTCCAGGAATGGCTCAGCTGCAAACGCATCCTCCTGCTCTTCTGCCTGCCCCACAGCTCAGCAGCCCTACAGCTGCAGGGGCACTGGCAGCAGCACAGCTCATTGCAGGGGCACATGCAGGGCACAGCTGTTCCCTGGCAACGTGCACAGCCTCTCTGGGCTGCCACAAGACCCTTCCTCCCAGCAGAGATTGGCCCAGCTCCCCCCTCACCTCTGTGTGAGGCTGAGCCATGCTCACAAGGGAAGAAGTGAGTTAGGTGAACGCCCACCTTTATCATCAACACATCTTATGGGTGTGGTACTCAAGGGGAATAATTTTTAATTATTGGGAAAATTGGTTTTGTTTTATTTCTCATGGAACTAGCCTGCATTTAATTCCTCTTAGCAGTATTGAGTTAGCAAGTTTGAAGGGAAAGGTGGACGGCTCCGATGATAAAAGGGGAAAAAAAGATTCCTTACTGAGGGTGGCCTGTGAATCCACAGGAAAAACCCTCACAGTTGTGATGTTATTTCTGCAAACCACAAAGACCTCTCAGCAAGCAGGTAGGCTTTATTGGCGTATCTGTAGCACCGTAATCCCACCCTCAGGCTCAGACCCTATCAGCAAGCAGAGGAAGAATGGGAAATTTATCTGTAGTGAGACCCAACATTGATGGCAAAGAAAACAACAGAATTTGCATCTCACGACCATGTCCAACCTGTGGTCAGTTACGGCCACAGTCCCTGTCCTGGCTGACAGTATGAGTGATTTGGCTACTGTCAAAAATGACAAAGCAGAGTAAACTAAGGATAGAATGTTGTCATGCCTCAGGACATCCTTGTAGGATCATCTGTAGCTGCCAGCCACCTGCTCTGACACAGAGTCAGCACTGACCACCATGGACCAGTTTTCTCTGAAACCTGGGGGGATTTTTTTCCATTTGGCTCTGGCCTTCCAGCTCCTTTCTATTCTCACCTTTTCCTTCAGTTGTCTTTCCTTTTCCAGTAAAATCCATGTTTGAACCCGTGCTTCTGCCTTGCAGAAGTGTCTGGGTTTGACTTTGGGAACGCTCTCAGAGCAGTGAGCGCCGGGAGCTCGGTCCCAGCCTTTGAACAAGGCCGGGTGACTCCAATCGCTGGCACTCGGCACAGAGAGGCAGAGCCAGACGCGTCTGCTGCCACTGGGGCCGTGTCCAGCACAACCTGCACCAGCCCAGCGTGGGGCTGCCCCTTTGTGACACGCTCACCATGGTTCTCTCGTTTCCATGGCTTCAAAACCCCACCCCAACTCCATCTCCTTCCATTCCCTTGCCAAGGGCAGCCAACCCTAAGCCCAGCTGGGCCAGGCCTGAGCGTTTTACATTGTCTAGGTGTTATGAATATGAACGAGGCCAACTTTCTCCAGAGAAAGAGGTTCTCGTTTATTAAAATAGCTACAAGGAACAGAGTACTCAGGATGAGCCCAGGCACCCACATAGCGAGCCAAAAACAGAACAGTGCGCTAACCCCAAGTGCACTGGGTTCTCCCCAAAAAAAACAAGTATCCAAAAAGAAGAACACTGACCCAACCGAACTCCCCCCATTTATAGCTCCTTTTGAATCCAGGATTGGTCAATTTTGGATCTGCATGACGACTTGTCCATTTCCAGGCTTCTCATTGGTCTTTAACGCCGTTCATTCTGGACCAATCGTTTCTGCAGACCTTCAAATGATTGGTCACATCTTCCATCCAATCCATCTTCAACCTCGCCTTGCCCCACCAGACCACTGTTCCACCAAACCCTGGACCTTTCTCCTAGCACATTCTAATAAGCCCCCCCCCCCTTTTAACATAATACAATAATATAACATAATTAATACAATATAATTGAACTACACCCTTATTTAACTTAACTTTTACCTATAACATAAGAAGGAGACCCTTTCCAAAGCTACTTTTCAGGGCCTTTATTTCTGTAATTCCTACTCAGTTCTGGGTTGCAGCTTGTTGGTGTGGTATTTTGTTTAACTCTCTTCACATCAAACAAAGTGGTGGGACACAAACAATGGCACCAGGCTCTCAGGACTCTAGCTGGTCAGAGGACCCCAAGATAAGTTAGAAAGTCTTTTCCCAGCCAGGCGGTTGAAGTAGGAGTCAGAGCTCTTCATTTCTTGGTCTCCAGGTTGTTTCTTGTATCCTATCTATAAACTTCTTTCTCCTGATCTGCCGAGGTCCGCTCAGCAAGAATGTCAGAGGCACTCTGCCTGCCTCTGAGGCGATGTTATCTTTTTTTACTAAAAACTACATTTACAATGTTTACAATTACTTTCCAATACCTATCATCTATGTTAGACAGTTTTCTACTCTAACCCACTCTAAAAGTGCCAACATCACAGCTGAAGATTGAGGCTAGGAAGAAGGAAAAAGGACAAGGCACACCCAAATTCCTCCATCTTGGGACCCCAAGCCCTCATTCTAAAAGCTTCAAAAATGTATTTTTCACCCCGTGACAAGCTAACTATTATTCTACTGAAAACTTCATGGCTTGTGATTCTTCATATAAGGTTGGTAATAGTTTTTTCCAAGGGCTAAATCAAAGGCACAGGGGTCTTGGGCTCTGTGCCAAGGTCTCTGGGCCCCCTGGACAGGGGCTCAAGTCCTCCAGGGCAGCCAGAGGAATTTCCTGGGTTCTGACACCCGGCAGTGGAAGTAAAAGCAGCTTTGCACTCCCCAGTAAATGACCCCAAAATCAGTTGGTTGAGAGCTGTAGGAAACAAATTGACCTTTCAAATGTTCCTCTTTTGCTTTGCTTCATTGTTCCTTGGGGTTTTTTTCTCTTTCTTTATTGCACAGACACCCAAACCCAACAGAAACATGATCTGCCTCAAAACATTTCTGATCCTGGCAGTTCCTGAAAATTCCAAATTTTCCTAATGGAAATGGCAAGGGGCAGTCATTCTGAAATACTCCCCAACAGAGCAGATAAAACTAATCATGAATGGTTTGGCAGAACTAAGTCCAATCTATGGGACCCCTGCGGCTGATCCCTTTTTTCTCCATCTGCAAAATTATTTCTTCAAGTCTCATCTCTTCTATCTATTCAAAGAAGCTTTGTACTCTGCATTAGATACCCCCAGTGTTCAGTGGGCCAATATGATCAGTGTATCTGTAGGGTGTAAATTGGCCATGCAGAGTTCTCCTTTGTTGTTCAAGGGGTTTATTCCCACTTTCTTTCCTGCAGACACACCCAAACCCAACATTGCAACACAAAGCAATTCTCATTTGGACTGTCCCTGAGAATTCAAACCTATACTCAGAGCGTTTCCCTGTCCCCAGTGACAGGCTCCAAGGCTGGGCTCTCACCTGCATGGAATGAAGAAGAGCTGCTGCCCTTGCCAGCGGGTCCGGGGTCTCGCCATCAGGGCTTTGAATGCAGCTTTTGTACACACTCTGCCTCTCTGAGCCCAGCAGCATTCCCGGGCATCAGCAATGCTGCTGCAGGCCAACACCCTCCAGGCACAGCTGCAGCAAGGAGATTGCAACAAGGCCTGGCTGCAGGAGTCTCCAGCCTGCAGCAGCTCTTCACCTGCGGCGGAATCATCTTGCACTGCCATGGGGGAGCAAAGGGGTTAGGGACTCTTTGCAGATGAGGGTCTCCTCCATGTGCTGCTGCTCGCTGGGCTGATACAGCTGCTGGTGCTCTCCTCCACAGCTGTACCAGGAGCCTGTCTGGGAAAATAACACTGCCAGTGCCAGTGACCCATCCCTGCCATGGCCCTGCCCACAGGGCGTCCTGCCCACCAAACTGCTCCAGTCAGGTGATGTCAGACACCATCAAAATACATTCAAACAATGCATTTTCCACACTCTGGCAAGATCATGGCCATACATGCCACATGCTGGAGGCAGACTGCTGTTGGCAGAATGGGGGAAGCCCCAGCAGCTGCTCTCCCCAGGCTGGATGGCCATGGCAGCAGAGGCAAGTCTCTCACCATGCCCTCTGCTGTGGGACCCAGTGCTTTGGACATGTTCCCACTGAACTCAGGCTGCTGCTACAGCAGCTCCATGCCTTCATACATTTGATAACAAACACTAGGAACGACACACAGGACTGTCCCAAGAGCTAAAAAAAAAAATGGGGTGGGGGAGGGGACAAGTGAGTTAGAATAGCTCATTCCTTTTTAATACAAGCAGGGATTTAGGCAGGGATACTGGGCTAATCATATTGGGCGTTGGTTTGTAAGCCTTATCTCTAGCAATTCCCACCAGTCTGCAAGCATTTTTCACTACAAAGGAGTAGATAAGATTTTACAGCACATGCATGAGCAAGTCTGAGCCAGAACTCAAAGTATAAGACAAATAGTCCCAAATCAGCCACCCATGGGGAAAGGAAGAAGAAAAGCAGATGAAGCAAGTGTGCCATTGTGGCTGAATTGCCTGCATTTATCCCATGGTCAAACCTTTCTGAATAAAAGCACCTCAGTTCAAACACACAGCTTAAGATCAAGGAATTCAAGCGTTTTGAGAGCATTAAAAGTCTGATTTCTATTACTTTCAAGGAACGGTAGATGCTAAATTCCTTAAAAACACAAATGTGGGTCTATTTGGGACTGCATCCTTCAAAAACAGGAATGGAGGTTTAGAGTTGCAGAACTGTTTCCATTGGAAAAGACTTTTAAGATCATAGAGTCCTCCCAATAACCTGAGACCACTAACACTACCAAGGCCACCACTAAAGCATATCCCAGGAAATGTCATGGGATGGGACATCCTTCTTCTCTTCTTTGCCTCCCAGGAGCCCCTTGGAAAGCAAAATGCCCACACAGGCTTTATCTGACTCCTTCCCAGCCAGCCTTTCCCTCACTCCTGGGTCTCATTTGCTCCACAGGCTTCACCAGCTCGCTCAGCTCAGAGGAGCTGTCAGAGGAGAAAACGCTGCCTGGTGTGGGGCTATCTCATCTTGATTCCATCTGCCCCGCTCCCTCCCCCATCAAAGAGACCAAAGGATCCCCCAACCCTACAGTTTTGCACCAGATCCCGGGCACATTCCCTCCTGCGCTCCTTGGTGGCCCCGGGGAGGCTCCAGAGCCCTCCCTGTGTGCAGGACAGCTGCTGCAGCACCGCTGCGCCTGCGTGCGAGCAGCACCCGAGGAGCAGCTACGCCAGTTCAGAGTCTGAAATGGAATCCTCAGTGCACACAAATGACAACTGGCATTTCAGGGCTGGTAGGAGAAGCTGCTCGCTGCCCTTTGTAGCCATGGCCATTGGAAGAATTGCCCCTGTCCAGGAAGCTCTCAGGTGCAAGAGAGGAGCAAAAGCCAAGTGTTTCTGAGGTGCTAGCTGCCAGTGCCTCAGGTTTTTCTTCCAAGTTCTAAGGCGTTTGGACTGTTTTTACCATTTCAACACTTTCTGTGCATCCCTGTGAGCGAGTAAGCACCACACCCTCTCCCTCAAAGTCTTGAGGTACTGCCAAAGCAGAACTTGTTCATGCTCTTTTCTCCTGGTGATTTTATAATCCCGTGCAGACTCTGATGGCAGAGCAGTGCTGTAGAGAAAAGACTGGAATCCTGGGGCACTTTCTGGGTGGGTGTTTGAATCTGCTTTTCTAGTCCTTGGGCTGAGCAGGGTGAGGCCGAGGCCTGGGCCCCTTCAGCTGGCGCCGGGGAGCCCCCGGGGCAGCGGCGAGGGCCGGCCCTGAGGGGGGCACAGGGGGCGTTTCCCCCGAGCGGGCGGGCGGGCGAGCGGCGAGAAAAGGCGCCCTGGGCACAAGGGCAGGCACGAGGGCCCCGGCTCTCTGGAGTGCGGGCGGCCTAGCGCCAATCGCTGCTCCCGGAGCCGCTGCCAGGGCCGTGTCTCCTCCCCGCCGCTGACCCTGCACCTGCAGCGCTGCTTCCGGCTCTGCCGGGCTCCCCGGCACGGACAGCAAGGACATGGACACGCTGCAGTAGGGGCCCAGCAGGGACACCCAGATGGTGCCAGGGCTGCAGCTCCTCTCCTGCAAGGAAAGGTTGACACAGCTCAGCTTCCTCAGCCTGGCAAAAAGACTCAGACTTGACCGAGCTGTGGCCTTCCAATACCTGAGGGCAACCTACAGAAAGCTGGACGGGGACTTTGTATGAGGGCAAGCCAGGACAGGACAAGGGAGAATGAATCCAAATGGAAAGAGAGTAGGTTTAGGTAGGGATTCAGAAAAAAGACCCTCCTGGAACACTTTGCCCAGAGAAGGTGTGGATTTTGAGAAGAGGAAATCGGGAGAAGAGTGAGAGGGGGAGAGAGATCCACAGTTGGCCTTGGATCCAGGATGGGTCCATTTGCCATGGATCCATCATCAGTGGGGAGGAGCTGAGTTAGAAATGGGCTCCCTGAGCCTGGATCACCTCCCAGTGCCCAGACAGCCACAGAGCAGAGGGGGCTGAGCCCCACTGAGCCCAGGCTGTTCAGCCAGAGGAAGCAGCCTTGGCCAGCAGCTGCTGCTTTCCCTGGGTGGGAGTTGTCACCTTGCAGCTCTCAGTCTGTGAAATAGAACACAGTGCTGAGTGTCAGAAGGGGAGCACTTGGGCAACAAAGCCCTGTGCTCCTGGGCCAGGGAGTTTGGGAATTGCCAAACTCTGTATGAGCTTTGTGCCTGCACTGAATGTATTTCAAAGCTCCTCTAGGTGCATGGGAAGGAAACCATAGAATCACAGTATGTTAAGGATGGAATGGATGTTAAAGATCATCTAGTGCCAAGGCCCCTGCCATGGGCAAGGACACCTCCCCCTAGAGCAGGTAGCTCCAAGCCCTATCCAGCCTGGCTTGCAACACTTGCAGGGCTGAAACCTCCACAACTTCCCTGGGGAACCTGCTCCAGTGCCTCACCACGCTCACAGGAAAAATTTCTTCCCTAATATCTAACCTAAATTTCCTTTCTTTCCATTTCTACCCATTACTCCTTGGCCTGTCACTACAGGCACCAGAGATGTTTTTAACTCAGCAAACTGGTGGCTCAAATGGGAAAGCAGCCCAAGGAATGGGCTAGAAATTGCAAGTCAGCCCCAAGGGATTTCTCCTGAGGGAAGAGAAGGGTGCATATCTTCTCCTGCAGCATCAGGAGCTGGTTGCATCCAGCTCAGAGTCAGGGACTAACACTGAGGCAGCCTGGAAAATGCAGTGGCACAGAGGGAATGATTGTAGTGCAATGGACATCTCTCCCCAGGCTGTGAGAGCAGGCTGCCCCTGGAGCTCAGAGGGGAAGGCCAAGGACCCTTGGTTGAACTCAGCTTTCAGAGTCTGAGCCTCGGGAACGTTTTTGTCAACACCCCCCATGTCTGTGAGGTGAGCAGCAGGGCTTGGGATGGATCCTGATGGCTCCTGAGGCAGCAGCAAGCCTGGTGCAGCTGTGGAATTGCTGCCAGCCTGGTCATTTGTGAGCAGGGAATATTTGATGGACTGCTCAAATCTGGGGGGTCACAAAGGTGTGTCTTCCTGAAGGCCCACTCCCTGCTTTTGGGCAGCCTTCCTTAGGGATCAGATGGGAGGCTTCCTGCAAAACAACCCCTTGGCCCATGAAACCAGCACTGGCTCCAAAAGCTGCATGTTCAGAGGCTTTTGTGGCAGTGCCAGACACAAGGCACCTTTGGACTGGGCTCTGCAGAAGCAGCGGCAACAAACTGGCTGCTTTTGAGCTTCAGCCCACTGCCATTAGCTCCCAGCCAAGTATCCCTGCTTATTTCTGCAATCACAGGAAAGCCTTGGGAGTTCTCTCCCTTGCTGACCAGTCCCTCACCACACTTCAGCCTTGCTGCATCTCTGGCTCTAGAAAGAGAAAAGTGTTCCTGGGAATAAAGCAAAGGATTTTTCTACCTATTTGCCTCCCCCCAGTAGTGTCAAGCTTGCAAAAACTTCATGAGGCACTGCATCATGCCAGACACTTTTAAAAGCTTGGCTGGAGAAGAGAAAGACACCCTGAGTTTTCTTACCAAAAGATGGTGCTGTCTGTACATTTTGATGTTGATGCCTCATTCTCAATGGATTGTTTTCATGGTATGGGAAAAGGTGAATGAGTAGATGGTGCTGTTGGAGCTGTGCTCACTGGGGCAGCAGCAGCTCTGGGGATCCCTACGCAGCTGGGATCTCCGCATAGATCCCTACGCAGCTGCAATCAGCCTACGTTGCTCTCAGGGCCAGCTCTCCATGAGCTTGGTGCTGCTGAGCAGAGGAGCACTGCTCTGTGTCCATGGGATAAACCCAGGGTGACTGCAGTTCTGTGGAGTTGCCACTGCTCTGCATGAAAACCCAAAGGCAGAACTTGTCCTGTTGTATCTTTGGACTTCTGCCATTCAGCAGCACAAAGCATCTTCTGCCTTTGCTGGGTGCTCATTGCATCATTGGACAATAACTCACAAGAAGGGAAGGTTCCACATGTATTTCCATTTTGCTCTCTTGCTGCTGCAGATGAAACTGATGAACCAAGGAGCTCTTGATGCTCCCTTCACCTGTCTCCCTTCAGCCACCAACATGGGCTTGTGCTTCAAATTTGCCCCCGAGGAGGGCATCATTGCAGCAGGTGGGAGCCAGAGTGTGCAGATCTCCTTCAGTGCCACCGAGCTGGGGAGCTTTGAGGAGGAGTTCCAGTTCAGTGTGGCTGGATCTCCTGTGCCTGCCATGCTGACCATCAAGTGAGGACCCTGGGAGCTGGGTCAGCACATCTGTGGCTGTCTCTAGGACATCCCCCATCTACCTCCTTTTGGGCTGGAGCAGAGAAAAAAGGTGTATCCTGAGGTGTGAATCTCTGCTCTGCTGCTGACATTGCTTTAGTGTGAGGCTGCTTGCTGTCGGGTGTGGTTCCTGGGAGCTGGAATGACTCCTCCCTGCAGGGATCTCCCTGTGCCTTGGGCCATGGCAGGCAGTGGGATGGATCAGCTTTGGGCAGCAGCTGCTCTGGGATGTCCCACCTGAACACCCAGCAAGGCCACCAGGGCTTTGCAGATGGGCCAGCCTGGGTGATTCTGCAGCAGCAGTGTCGCAGACATTTTTTCATAGAAATCCTTTCTTTGGGATTTGTTCATCTTCTGGGAAGCTGAGGCCCCAGAAGAAGAATGTAAACAATTGTTATCGGCTGGTGTGGAATGTAACAGGTGCAGCGGTGATTGGGCTTCTGTGAGTGTTTGGATTTGCTAACCACTCACAGAAGAGTTTGTCCTTGCTTTCTGCTGGACACAGAACTTTGTTATTCATTCTTTTCTATTCTGTTCTTAGCTTAGCAGCCTCTGCAACTTCTCTCCATATTCTTTTTAGGATGGTTATAATGTATTATATATCATATATCAATAAATCCAGCCTTCTGATCATCAACCAAGATTCTCGTCCACTTCTCTCACCCATGAAGACCTAATCAGGTCGCTGTAATACAGCAGCAGTGTTTGTAAAAACTTATGTGAATAATCCCTGCCAGATGGGCAGCAGCAGCCTCAGCTAAGCTCTGCCAGCCATGCTGTGGGGACAAGCTATGTCCCCAGCTCCTGTGCACAGAGGGCTCTGGTGCCTCCTTTGCACAGCCAGCAAAGGGCTGATGGTGGAGTCAGGAACTGTGCAGCAGGAACTGTGCCAAGGACTTGGGCACCATCCCGTGGGCTGGTGCCATGGCAAGAGACAATCCTGGCCCAGCCAAAGGGAGAAGGGCTGATCATAGGGGAGGCAGAGCTCAGTGCTCAGCACCACAGCAGCGTGAGGCCTTGTCCCTGCCAGCCTGAGCCATGTGCTGCCAGGATAATGCAGTGGAAGCAGGAGAGCTGATGCTGGCTGCTCTGCAGTTTTGGAGCTGGGCTGCTGCTCTTGGGAGGCACTGGCTCAAGGCAGTAAAGCAATGAAAGCAATCTGCACTGGATTATACCAATGAGATAAGGGAGATGGATAAAGAAGAACAAGGAAGTTATTCCTTAGCAAGAGAAAAGTGGTGAGCATGTGTGCCCATAGTGGAGAAACAATGATGCTGGCTTTGTTTTTGGAGGAAAAGTGCTGCTTTTTTCTTTTGGAAATCAAGAGGGAACCTTTCACCATCAAAGAATTGATTCTCCTCTGTCCCTCCCCCAAAGTGGTCATGGGATGTTTCTGCATAAGCAGCTTTCTCCTTGAGCAAGGGCACGTGTCTCTTGTTGAGATGTGCAGAGCAGAGCCAGGGGCAGTCCTGTGAGTACAACACAAGGCCCAGGTCACTGCTCCTTGATTTTGAACCAAAAGGCAGAGTGGGCATTGATGGGCATCAACCATGAAATCAACTGGTGAGTGTTGTGCAGCTTCAAGTGCTGATTTCAGTGTATGTTGGTGACTTTTGGAGTGTGTCTGCTGAGTTCAAGGACAGGTGAGGTGCTGTGCTAGATTCAGGACAGCCAAGTTTGGTTGTTGAAGCTCTTGCTCTTGGCTGTGCCAGCTGGTGCACTGCTGACAAGCTGGTCCTTTCCTCTAGGATCCATCTGTGCCCTGGGTATAACTGTTGCTGCTCTTTTCAGAGGATGTTTGGGAATGCCCTGGATTCATCTCAGAACTGTGTCTGTAATGATTGTGTGGGTCAAACTCTCCTGAGAAAGCTCCTCCATGGGAACAGCAGTTCCAGCTCAGAAGGAGCAAAGCAGGGAAGCTGTGGCTGGAAGGACTGCTTACAGAAGTTTGTGGGGACACCTTGATGTCCATGCCATTGCAGATGGGGAAACTGAGGCACGGAGCCATGTCTGGGTGTGTGTTCAGGGTCCTTCATGGGACCCCCAGCACCCTGGGGGCTTCTCCTGCATGCCCTGTGCCCAGAGCCCATCAGGGGCTGTTGGCTGCTGCCCCTTGGCTTGAGCTGCCTCCTGTGCCCAGGGCCCTGTGCTGAGCACGCGGGGCTGGGTTGGTTGGAAACCCAGGGTGCCTGAGCCCAGGTTTCATGCCCCCGAGCCACAACAGCCGGACCATTGCAATGCCTTTAACTGAGCCATTGCCTGCTCTGTCCTCGGCCTCCAGGGGCAGCGTCACTGCACCGAGTTTACACTTCGACCTCGCTGAGCTCGACTTCGGGGACATCTCCTTTGGTGAGTGTTCCCTGGGCTGGGACACAGCCTCAGGGATCTGTGCCTTCCAACAGAAAAGCATCCCTCACTCCTGCTCTGCCCCAACAGCCTCTTCAGGCTGTGAACTGCAGGGCTGCTGCTGCTGCTGCCTCAGGGGGCATTTTTCCATTGTGAGATCCAACGGAAGCAAGGAATAGAAAGGCAGTATTTTCTGGTGTCTCTGTGCTGCTTTAAAAGACAGATGTCTGCCAAGGAAGGTGGGAATCTTCCTGCAATGGAAAGATGAGCCCCTTCCCTCCAAATGATTATCCCTTTGAAATGACAGGGCTCCCAGGCCAAACTATGGGAAAAGGAATAACAGTTCTTTGCTAGACTATCTCAGGAGAGCACAAACAAGAAGGCAAGAACAGACGTTTGCCAGGGGCCAAGTCTTATTTTTCTGCTTTGGTGGAGTTGTGGTCACAGCAGGAGGAGCTGTGGGCTCTGGCAGGGCAGGGATCCCCTCCCAGCCAGTGCGGGAAGGGAAGGGAAGGGAAGGGAAGGGAAGGGAAGGGAAGGGAAGGGAAGGGAAGGGAAGGGAAGGGAAGGGAAGGGAAGGGAAGGGGGAAATGCTCCTTTTGCAAAGCCCCAAAGGGCAGGGGGATGTGGGCAGTGCCCAGCAGCAGCAGCAGCAGCGGGGCAGGCAGGCAGGGTCGGTGCCAGCAGTGAACTGCAGCCAGGGTAGTCCCGGGCCAAGCACAAACCTCCCGCAGCAGCAGCGGCTGAGCTGCGATCCCCGAGCCGGAGGAAGGGAAGCTCCGCTCCCTGCCCAGCCTCAGCTCCCACTGCACAGCCGCCCACGGCATCACGCCACAACTCCCAAAAACCCCCAAGGGAAAAGCCCAGCCCAGGGCCAAAACTCCCCAAAACCCCCCAGAACCCCTATCCCCCTTCCCAGACTGGAGCAACAGTTCACTGCCAAGGGCAACATTTGCTGCCAAGCCTAAACCCAGAATAATGAAGTTCATGAACTTCTGAAGGAAACTCATTGCCTTTCCTGAGCTGCTTCTGCCCCAGCCTGAATCACCACAGAGGCACTTGTCAAGTTGCCTTTTGAAGAAATGAAACAAGAAAGGCAACAGATGGAAATATGGTTCTGAAGCAGGAGATTGATCCTGCTGAATGTGATTTCATTCCTAAGGTCTCTTCAGCTGAAGGCAGCTGTTGTAGCTTTGCTTCTTTGATAACTGTTGACTGTTGTCTGCAGGTTCTGGCCTCAGTCTCAGTTGAGGTTTTGACATCTGGGTTTGTCCTTTTTATGCCTCTCTTGCCTCCCTGCTGGAGTCCCTGCTGGAGCTGGCAGTGGTCACTTGGATGGGCACAGAGAAGCTCTGGGCTGCACCTGCAGTTGTTTTTTCTCCCCATCTGTGTCCCAGATGCTCTTGGTGAGCGGGCCTGGGGAGAAGTCTCCTCCCCACAGAGCTGGCCAGCCCAGCCAGATGTGCACTGCAGAGCAGGCTGTGGCTGATCTGTGGGCTCTGCAGGACATCCCCACCATGAGTGGCTGCATCTCTGGCTTTCCAGGATGGAAAGCAAATCTCAGAGCTAAAGTGGGGTAAACACTTGCAGGCAGCAATCCCAGTGAGCAGCATGGCTGTGATGTCCCCGTCTGTTGGGTGAGGTGGGACCTGGTTCTTAATTGCTAATCTCAAAGCAAGGCTTGGCTGTGCCCCCAGTTGAGTGGGCTCTGAGCTGTCACATGCTCAGTCTGTTTGGCCCAAACCAAGAGATGCCTTAAGGTTCCTGCAGAGACAAGCTGCATTAGGGTGCTTTGCATCACGTTCTAGTTCCTGATTCCATCCTCACTTTCATTGGCTGTAGCTTCTTCTCAATGACAACTCACTGTTTATATATCTTGAAAGTGGTAGGAGTGTTGGCAGGCTGACCAGGGAATTTTGCAGCTTGAATTCTCAATTAAAATGCTGCGTCTGGATGCACACTCATCGCTGAGAGAGAACTGGTGCTGGTTTGGGACAGGTGAGGGAGCTGCTCCCCATCACAAAGAGAGAAGCTTGCAGTGTTCAGCAGGGCTAGGAGTGGGCATTTTCAAGGCTGCAGTCTGGAATCAGTGTCAAAGGGAACTAAGTGACAATTAATTCCTCCTGCAGCTTCTGGGTGAGCTGTAGTTCAGATAATAAAGAGCTCAACTCCAATGCCCCTTTGATCCTGCCAGGATATTCCCCCCAGGATCATGCCCTGATGGGTGCCTGAATGGAAATTTGTGTCCTTGCCCAGGCTTTCCCTACACGCAGCACTGCCGCCTCACCAACAGCTCCCCGGTGCCCCTGACGTTCCAGCTCCGCATGTCGGACGATGGCACGCAGCCGGCTGTGGACAGCGTGGATCAGATCTGCAGGGACACCGACCTGGCCTGGAGGAAGGGAATCCATTTCTATGTGTAGCCCAGGGAGTTCACCATGAATCCCAGCCAAGTCACCACGCTCCCCCAGGGACACCAGGACATCGAGGTACGGCAAGAGCCCGGCCACAGACGCTGCAGCACCAGGGCTGGAGCTGCACTGCAGGGTGGGAGGGCTTTAGCTCTGGTGCCAGCTTGGAGCATCCTGGCACTGAGAGATCTGCACTGCTGGGAGGCCTCTGCTAGCTGGCTTACTCGGGATGTTCCTCAAGGAGCACTGTTTGGTTTCCAGAATCATATGCTGAGCTCACAGACCTTATGGTCAAGGCCTGAAGCCATTGTTGTGTTTTTGAGAGTGATTGATTTGATTGCAAGGGGGCAGAGCAAGGATGAGGGCAGAAGGTGGCTGTTAGAGAGATGTTATTGTATAAAGCAGTTAGCTTTTCTTCTTTGTCTCATTTCCCCCCTCTTGGAGAGCAGAATGATTTGTGTTCACTGCAGGAAGCTCCAGTGGAGACGAAAAACTCTGCAGCCATGTGTAGCGGTTCAAATTTATTGTATTGATTCCTTGTTAAGTGGTTTGTTCTGTTGTACCCCATGTTCTCCCTGAGATGGTTTACCCCTGGGTTTTACCCTCCCTCAAAGCTGTTCCTCATGCCATTCCCTTCCCTTTGGTCTAGCTGTTTCCCTGCCTGTCAAACCCAGCCCCTTTTGTTCCCCAACCTTCTTTGCCGATTTAACCTGGAGCCAATCCCTGTCTGCAACACCCCTTTGGAATTCCCCTATTCCTGGAGGCCCCATTGGCCCATGTGAGCCATCCTCCCCACCCTCCTACCCAAAGTGGCCCTAGACACTTGATGTAATCCCCTCAGTGCTCCCCTGAGGATTCCCTGTTATGAACGGAAATTCTGTTAATTTTTTTTGTGAGAAAAGGTTACAAAAATCAGCTGAGATCACTGTTGCTGCCGAAGTTCTGCTTGTTGTGTTATGGTAATTACGGGTCGTTGTTGTTAATAGTTGTTTTTGTATCAGTAAAATCCCTGGCTGGGGCGAGTTAATGGCCTTTCTCTGAGACAGTGAAGGGTGGGGTACCTCCCGAACAGTGAGGAGAAGAGACTTTGGAGGGGAGGGATATGCAAAATACTCCAAGGACCAGCATGCTGTGTGGACCCCTACTCCAAACGTGCTGGGAGAACCCCAAAAACAACGAGCCACCTAAGAGTTGAGAGATTGGAGTGATGTCTGGACGAGAGGAGCGGAGTGCTGGGCCTGCAGAGATGCGAAACACCTTCGGAGTCCCTCTTGCCCTGAGCATGGGAGTCGTCCTCGGTGCTGAGGGCTGGCTAAGACAGCCAGCAAAAATTAACAACAGAGGGTCTTGATGCCCTAAAGGCTCCCACGAGGACCGGACCCCCAGCTCTGCCCCTAGTGGACAAAGCTGCGCATATCCTCCTCCTCTGAGTCGCCCTAGGAGAGACGGCGGGAGACTGCAGCCCCACCGAGCTACCCAATCCTGAGCTGATCACTTATAATAAAGGCATTAAAAAGGAGAAGAAGTCTCCTTGCCCTGTTTATTTCAGCTGGGGCGCTCGTCCGGAATAGCCACGCCGAAAGAGGACAACAGGACTGGCCATCTTGGACCTCCAGGACAGCTGGCTACCAGGACTGTTGTAGTGTGTTCATTAAGTTCATTTAATTCCTCCCCCATTTTATGTATCTGTTCCCCCCCCCCCATTTTGTGTAAAATGGTTCTGCCCTCCTCAGTTTTCCCGCCACAGCCCTGCCAGTTATATTGTCAATCTGTTAGGTTATATAATTCCTCCTTCCCTTTTTCCCTTATATGTATGCTTTTTCTCCTCCCTGGGCCAAGTCAATCACCCCCCACTCCACCTAGTATTCCAGAAGCTTCTCCTCTTTGGGGGTTGTGGTTGACTGTGGTCCCGGGACCCCTCCCATACCTGGTACCTATTGGGCTCTCCACTATGTCATCTGTGTTAAGTTCATCCCCTCTTCTCCCCCCATTGGTCTTCTGTAAACCCCTCCCAGGTCCACTCTTTGCCTTTAAAACCCATAAGCACCCTTTGTTCTTGGTCATTCGCTGGGACATTGTGGGCTTATCAACAAAGCAAGTTTAGCCCCCCCCAGCAAGTGTCCAGCTCCTTCATTCTCGTCGTTTAGCAGCGATCCAGTCCGCAACCAGCACAGCCCGAGGCCTTACGACGCCGAAGGGTGCTGGCAGGTTATGCAGCAAGGTGTCGGCCTTAACCTCAGCTAGCCGGACTCTGACTTTCTCTACTCTAGAAGGCTAAATACACGTCGCTGCAGTTTGACGCCCAACGTGGGAGCCATTTCTGGACCGCTGGACGACTGAACGCCAGGTCCCCGGAACCCGTGGATCCGATTATAAATTCCTCTGGCCGTCAGACTACCTCCGGTGGCAGCAGACCCCATTCTAGCAGTAGCGCTCCCAGGGGATTCGAAGCCGCAACTCCCCGCTCTTGAGGAAGGCTTCGAGACAAGAAACCATCCGCCTGAACTTTTCGTTTGCACTGCTGCTGGGTTAGGTGAGCCCCGGACTCTGTGGTTACCCTCCCCTGCCTTTTTAATTTTCCCTGGGAGCCCTCCCTGCACTGGGGAGCACTCCCGATCCTTCTTCCCTTGGGGACTGGTTCCCGGGCGCTGCTCGCGGCCGGGGGAAATTCACACTCTCTCGGCGCGGGGTGGGGGGAGAGCTCGTGGCGCTGGGGGCTGCGGTCTGCCATTTTTCGCATTCCGCGGGAAGCCCCGGCAGGCGCCGCCCGCCGCGTCACGCGGCGAAGCCCTCTGCCGCTTTTCGCGCGGGCGGTGTCCCTGCACTGCGGCGCCAGGGCGAGTAGAAGGGCTCTCGGCGCGGCGCAGAATGGCTGCCGCGGGTTTTTTCAGCGCGGGGCGGTTTTTCCGTGCGGTTCACCACGGCAGGAACCCCCCCCTCCCTTTCCCCGCCGCTTTTTCGCGCACGCAGCGTCCCTGGTCGCCGCGGCAGGGCGAGCTCTGAGCTCTCGGCACGGCGTCGGGCGGCTGCCGCGATTTTTTCAGCGCGGGGCGGTTTTTCCGCGCGGTTCGCCGTGCCGGGGCCATCCCCCCCTCCCCCCGCTGCCGCTTTCCGCGCGCCTTTTCGCCGCGTGGCGCAGGGGGCCCCGGTGCCTGCCATGTGGCGCGGCTCTCGGCTCTGCGGGGGATCTGCATTCCACGGCGAGGGAGCCCTTGTGTCTGCCCCGGCTCGGCAGGGCGTGTCCCTGCTCCCTGCTGCTGCTGCCCGGGAATTTTAAAAGCAGTATACACAGCTGCATTGTCTCTCTCTGCAGCGTGTTTTGCTGTCTTTTGGAATTCGTGCTGGCGGGCGTGGGGAAGCTCTGCCTTCTCTCTGTCAGGGGGTGGGTCCTCTTGGCGCGGGGTGTTCTTCTGGGGACAGTCCTCACCCCTATTGTTTTTTGTTTTCCCTTTCCTGTGGGGTCTGCTTTCCCAGACTTGGGGCCAGGTCCTACCACCTAAATTCCTTTCTTTCCCCTCAGTGAACCCTCAGACTTGAGGACAGTGGAGGGAGCAGGAGCCGACAGCGTGTACTTCATTGTTTTAGTTTGCATTTTTCTTGGGTGGGTGGAGTGTTGCATCGTGGGTGCTTGCTCCTCCTGAAGTCGCCTTGTCTAGGGTGCTTTAGGAGCAGGATCATTGGTGCAGGTCTGAGCAAATCCCAGAAAGGAGTTTTTTATGTTATTAAGGGTTTGTTGCTTGGGGGAGGGTTTGCTGCCCCCAAGAAATAATTGAAGTTATTGTTTAAGTGGACTTTTTCTCATTTTCCTGAGGTCACCCCAGAACTTGTAAAGGAGCCACAGTTTTGGGCAGCCGTTGTGGCAAAATTAGATAGTAAAGTCAATTCCGGGGAGACTCATTTATCTACTGTGGCGTATTGGGCGGGCAAAGTGCTAACCACACTGCGCCCACCCGGGAATTTGAGGAAAAGCCCATCTTGTTTTAGTTTGCTCCCCAGTTCTCCCGGTTCATGTGTTCCTACCCCCCATTCCTCTCCCTCTTCCCTGCAGCAGGAGCCCTCTCGAGGGATCCCCAAGGCCAGTAAGAAGCAGGGGGTCCACGCTGCCACTGCTCCCTCGAGACCAGCTCGGCCTCCCCCTCCGAAGAGCCCTGGCCAAGCTCTTCGGAGCTCTCTTCCTGATCCCCCTGTTCCTCCTATCCCCAAGTCCCCGGTTGTAACCCCCAAAGTTGCAAGGTTTACTGAAGTTCCTCAAGATGGCTCCCAAGGAGCCCAAAATGGTGGAGACCGCATGGTCTTTCCCGCCTTTGCCCCTTCTTCTACTCCAAATCCCTTTCTCCCTAAACCCAACCCCTTCCTTTCCCCTGACCCGCCCTCTTTTCCCATAGCTCCACCCTCGGTTTCTCCCTCAGTTCCACCCCTTTCTCCGCCCATGGTTCCTCCCTCAGCTCCTCCCCTCGCCCCACCCACAGTTCCACCCTCCTTTGACTCCTCCCATGTCCCACCTCCTTATTCCACTCCGCCTCCTAACTCCACCTTGGAGGCGGAGAAAAATGAGTCACCACACCCCTGCTGGTGCCCGGCCCAGAGACCAAGCCCCGCCTCAACCTCCTCCAATTCCGGTTCCCACGCTCCCCCTTCCGGTTCCCACGCTTCGTGTTCCGGGGGGGGGGGGGGAAGTGGATGACCGGAAGCCGGGGCAAGTGCCTTTATTGGAAGCCGCCCCGGTTACATACCACCTCAGCGGGGAGGGGAGTGCTCAGGCCCAATGGGTGCCTATCACCCAGGCCAGGATCAAGGAACTGTGCAAGGCCCAGAGGGAGTACTCCCGGGAATCTGAATATTTCCAGGGGCTCCTTCGGCCGGCTCTTGCACAGGGAGATCTGATGCCCGCGGACCTGAGGGCTCTCTTCTCCAGCCTTTTAGGCCCGATGGAATTCAGGGTCTGGGTGGGAGAGTGGAGGAGGGAGATTGTGGAGGTTCTCCCAATACTTTGGGGGAATCCCTCCACATCTCACGACACCGAGGGCTTGGTGATCTCGGAAGAGCATCTAGTGGGCACCGGGCAGTGGGCAAGCAGGGCAGCTCAGGCTAAGGCATTGTTTACTATACAGCTGGTTGAAACAGGGAAGACTGCGGAACGCGCTTTTTACAAGCTAGCTACAACCACCTCCCAAGTGGAAGAAGATGAGATCAGGCAGGGCGCGCAGGAACCTTACCTGGCGTTCATGGAAAGGTTATACAGATTCGTCGAGGCGCAGGTTCCGGGGGAGAGGGAGAGGGAGGAGATGTTAAGGCAGATGGCCTACTACAACGCTAACACCGCGTGTGGGCGGGCCATCCGATCTCTCCCTCGAAACCCCCAGCCCACAGTTGAGCAAATGATAGAAGTGTGCGCCAGGGAGGTTCCACTACAAGATCCAAAAGCGCACCCTAAGAGTGCATCCGTAGGTTTCGCGGAGTCCCTAACGCCTGAAGACCTGGAAGCCGAAGCTGCCGCCGCCGCCGGGCCAATGACACCAGGGTCCAGCAGAAGAACAGTGGCGACTCACCCTTGCCACCTTTGTGGGAAGGTGGGACACTGGATGCCTCAGTGTCCCATGAGGCAAGATTACATGGAATACAGGAGGAAGAGGGAGGAAAAAGAACGAGAACAAAAAAACTAGAATCAGAGCGCAGCCCCTCCCTGCGCCAAGATAGAAATGTGGCGGGTGATGTAACATCTAGCGGGGAGGGAGGAGAAAAGGGAAACCCGTCATTCACGTTACCGGACTTGTCTTATTTCTTATCTATACCTGATGTGACATTTAACAAACGTGGTTTACAGCCTCAACCTGCACTTAACACCTTGTCCTCTGCTTCCCCATAAAGGCTGCAGCTCACTAGGGGCATACACCTCCCCAGTAGTGATTTACAGCTGGTGTCTGTCGACCTCCAACATCCGGGTTGATGGAGAAGTTTAGGACGTTGCAGGTGGACTGTCGTCGGAGATACTAAGCACACGCCGTGAGACCTTTACATCGTCCCAGGGTTGGTCACTACGGACCGGGACCGTTTCGTGGTAGGGCTGTACTGTGTCCGACCCCCACTCTTCCTCCCCAAGGGACAGATCATCGCCCAGGCCATTCCATTTCCTGACAAGAACCATTGGAAGAAGACATCGGGGGACTCCTCACCTCCGACGGTGGCCTAGGCGCAAGTAGTGGGGAGGGAGAAGCCTCGCCTGACATGTCAACTCTCGTTGGGCGGGGACCACAAAATCGTCAGGGGTCTTTTGGACACAGGGGCAGATGTGACGATCATTCCCTCTCGGGAGTGGCCGTCACATTGGGGCTTGCAAAACGCAGCTGGCACGATTCAAGGTGTAGGAGGGCTCAAACTGGCTAAACAATCAAGGGGCTTTGTACAAATTACGGGGCCAGACGGACAATTGGCTTCGGTGCGCCCATTTGTTTTGGATTACACCGAGCCTCTCTGGGGGAGAGACCTTCTAGCCCAGTGGGGAGCCAAAATTGACCTTCCAAAGGCTCCCCAGGTTTTTCGGGCAGTGGCCACCGAAGAGCGCCGGACCTGGAAGCTGGATTGGCTGTCTGATGAACCAGTATAGGTCAAACAATGGCCACTTAACAAACAAAAATTGAAGGCGCTCCACGAGCTCGTTCAGGAGCAGCTACTAAAGGGCAATATTGAGGAGACCATGTCTCAGTGGAATTCTCCTATATTTGTCATCAAAAAGCCCCATAAGGACAAGTGGCAGCTCCTGACCGACCTCCGCCAAATTAATGAGAGAATTGTAGATATGGGGTCTCTCCAACCAGGGATGCCATCCCCTGCAATGCTCCCCCGAAATTGGAATTTGGCCGTGATTGACATAAAGGACTGCTTCTTCCAAATTCCTTTACACCCAGATGATGCCCCGCATTTCGCCTTCACGGTTCCTTCCATCAATCGTGAGTCCCCAGACAAGCACTACCACTGGAGATGCCTTCCACAGGGAATGAAAAACTCCCCTGTGATTTGCCAGTGGTACGTCGCTTCTCTGCTGTCCCCAGTACGTACAGCCCTCGGGGATGCCATTATTTTACATCATTATATGGACGACATCCTCGTGTGTGCAGCCGATGCCAGTTTGCTTGCCCGTGCGCTTGACCTGACAACCAAGGCGTTGGTTGCTGCAGGGTTCGAGCTCCAGCAGGACAAGATCCAACGGATGCCCCCTTGGAGGTACCTGGGCCTTGAAATTACAAAGCGGACCATTGTGCCGCAAAAATTGGCTATAAGGACGAAAGTCCAGACCCTAGCGGATGTTCACCAACTGTGTGGGTTCTTAAATTGGGTGAGACCCTGGCTGGGCATTCCCACCGAAGACCTGGCCCCCCTTTTCAATTTGTTGAAAGGGGAAGAGGGGCTTAGTTCCCTTAGGGCTCTCACCCCAGAGGCTCAGGTAGCTCTGGAGAAGATCCAAAAAGCTATTTTGGCCAGGCAGGCCCACCACTACCATTCAGGCCTGCCATTCAAATTCATCATACTGGGAAAGTTGCCACACCTCCATGGCATAATCCATCAGTGGGATGAGACTCTGAAGGACCAAGGCTGGGGAGATAAGCTCTTAATCATAGAGGGGGTCTTCCTCAGCCACCATCGGTCCAAAAGAATGACAAGGCCACAGGAGCTGGTAGCTGAACTGATCCTCAAAGCAAGATCGAGGATCAGAAAGTTGGCAGGATGCGATTTCGAATGCATTTACATACCAATTGAATTGGAATTGGGCCAATTAAAAATGAAGACGTTCAAAGAACTGCTGCAAACTATTGAGAACCTTCCGTTTGCGTTGGATAGCTACACTGGGCGGATTGCAGTAAATCGGCCGGGCCACAAATTATTTAATTCAGAATTTAAATTATCACTAAAGATGGTCCAAAGTAAGGAGCCTCTGGATGCAGTGACAGTTTTTACAGACGCGTCTGGAGCATCCCACAAGTAAGTGATGACTTGGAAGGATCCTCAGACTCAGCAGTGGGAGACAGATGTTGCTGTTGTGGAGGGTTCTCCACAAATTGCTGAGTTAGACGCAGTAGTCAGGGCATTCCAGAGGTTCCCGGGACCTTTCAATTTGGTAACAGATTCTGCATACGTTGCCGGTGTAGTGTCCAGAGCTCAATCAGCAGTTCTGCAGGAAGTCTCTAACCAAAAATTATTTGAATTGCTTACTAGGCTCATCGATTTGGTCTCCCACCGCGAGCATCCGTTTTTCGTAATGCATGTGAGATCACACACAGAGCTGCCTGGGTTCATTGCTGAGGGCAACCGTCGTGCCGATTCCCTGGCCACGGCTGCAGTTGCGATGGGCCCGCTCCCAGATGTGTTCAGCCAGGCTAAGATCAGCCACCAGCTGTTCCACCAGAACGCGCCTGGCCTGGTCCGGCAATTCCATCTGACCCAGGACGGGCCAAGGCGATCGTAGCCACATGTCCCCAATGCCAGCGTGACCAGATGCCCACCATTGCCTTAGGGGCTAATCCCAGGGGCCTGGTGAGCTGCGAGGTGTGGCAAATAGATGTAGCACACATCCCTTCTTTCGGTCAATTGTGTTACATCCATGTCTCAGTGGATACCTTCTCTGGTGCTATCTATGCCTCTGCCCACACAGGTGAGAAGGCTGCGGATGTCCAGAAGCACCTGCTTCTGGCATTCGCTGTCTTGGGCATCCCTATGACCATCAAAACTGACAATGGCCCAGTGTACACGTCCAAGGAAGTGCGTAGCTTCCTGCAACAATGGGGAATAGTGCATAAGACAGGCATCCCCTATTCCCCGACAGGCCAAGCCATGGTGGAGAGGGCCCACCAGAGCCTGAAGAAGACCTTAGCTCGGCAGCAAGCTGCTGTGAAGGTGGAGACCCCCCACATCCAGTTGTCGAGAGCACTTTACACTCTCAACTTCCTTAATTGCTCTTTCGACAACCCTAATCCTCCAGTGGTCCGACACTTCGGCAGTCACCAGCAGCTGCAGCCTAAAGCCAGGCCGCTGGTCCTTATCAAGGATCTGGAGACCTGGTGGACGGAGGGGCCCTTTGACCTAGTGACCTGGGGGAGGGGATACGCTTGAGTGTCCATGCCCTCAGGCCCCCGCTGGATACCATCCAAATGGGTCAGGCCCTTCACCCCAAAGCAGAGGACGCAGAAAGAGGCTGTGTCACAGGTTCAGGTGGCGTGCTGGCAGCGGCGGAGAAAACCCTCCCAAACACCATCAGTTTCCTCAGATGTTCAGTTCCTCCCCAATGCTGAGACCCCTCCTCCTACCCCTCTCCTCACTGAACTACCTCTGGTTTATGAATCCCGACCTTCCTCCCCCATTTCCTCTCCTTCTTCCGAACTTGATTTATTATTTGGGGCAGAACCATCTGTTTAAGTATTTTATGTCTAACTGTTCCCTTTTTGTCTTTTAGTACATTTCCCCAACTCACTTTTGATTTTCACCCCCCTGATTCGCGAGCTAGTCTGGAGAAAACTGACAGCACCACGCGTCGCTGTCCCTTGCAACGAGCCCATGGAAAGGAGCGACCCCTCTCCTTCAACCTCTCTTCGGAGGCAAGCCGCAGAGGAGGAGGGGGCTACCGCTCCAACATCCAGCTACTCATGGGCCAATGGACTATGTTCAGAAGACAAAGGCACTTGTCAAAACCAGCCGCGAGTCACAGCCTTTTAAGTTATTTCACTTGGACTTCTAAGTTTTACATGGACTTTTCCGTTCCTTTTATTTTTATTTGGTAAAAAACGGGGAGATGTTGTACTGTGTTCATTAAGTTCATTTAATTCCTCCCCCATTTTATGCATCTGTTCCCCTCCCCATTTTGTGTAAAATGGTTCTGCCCTCCTCAGTTTTCCCGCCACAGCCCTGCCAGTTATATTGTCAATCTGTTAGGTTATATAATTCCTCCTTCCCTTTTTCCCTTATTGTTATGGTTTAGGCCTGGCAAAGCCAAGGCCCCCATAAATATACCTTTTACCTGATATCTGCTGTGAGATGTGGCCAGGAAATAAGCAAAGCAGGCTCCAACTTAAACATAAAGAGAAGTTTATTAACTAAACTACACACACAATTACTAAACTACACACACAATTACTAACCTACACACACACAGGGAAAAAAAACAAGGAGAATGAAAACTACACAGAAACACTTCCTTATCCTCCTCCCACCAAATTCCCAAACACATTTACATTTCCCAAAAAATTATCCACACTCGGTCTGGCACCACCCTTTGGAAAAAAAAATCAAATCTTCAGCTCATAAGGGATAGACGGAGTCCTTCCTTGTGCCACGGACTTCTTGTCACAATCAGCAATCCGCCCGGTATCTTGCTATCTCGTGACATCTCCTTTCCATGCCGAGGTGCTCTCACCACCTGGCATGGGATGGGGCAGGGGCCTGCCTTCAGGGCCTTTTAAGAATGCCTCGTCTCGTTCCAAGCAGAGTACAGTCACAATCCTGGGACCTCTGTCCCCCCCCCCATGTCTTCTATACCCCCTGGGGCCGAGGGGTCTCAAAACCAAACTCTCTTGACGCCGAGCCTCCGCTTCCCCCTGCAATACAGCCTCTGCCTCACCAGGAAACAGTCCATGGAAATACAACAAAAAAAGAGTCCAGCAAAAACTGCCACTCCATCTTCCTCCATTCCTTCAACATCTCTCTTCTCCCTTTGCCAGACCCTCCTTACTGGCCTGATTTTCTTCCTTCATCTTCCACTCCTGTCCCTTTCCCAGGAAAGGCAATGTTCTGCGAAGCCTTCATTCCCCAAAGGGTTAAAAGTTCTCCCAGGCGGCCGGACTGCCCGCTGCCCCCCCCTTTCTCCTCCCAGCCGTGCTGCCTGCCGGCACATGATATCAAGTTTCAAGATATACAGTTCGAGCACGGGCTGCATTCTCTGGGGGGGGGGGGGGAATAAACTGGTCGCTCAAGGGTCTGCCACCCTTCCTCCCGGGCCTACCGTAGATGGGCCACGTGGCTCTCCCCTCCCCCAGCCCAGCCAGAAACTGGGCCGGGGGAGAGACTTCTTCACGCCGGAAATCCCAAGAGGGCTCCGAAGGCCAAGAGCCCTGCTTTTAACCCCTTGAGTTCGTAGTCTCAAGAGGCGGATCCAAATGTCCCACTGGTCAAACTAAGTGCCCATCTTAAATTCCAATTACCCATTGGTAATCACAGCAAAACAAAATATCCCAGATGTCCCATTTCCGGTCAAACCACGACACTTATATGTATGCTTTTTCTCCTCCCTGGGCCAAGTCAATCACCCCCCACTCCACCTAGTATTCTAGAAGCTTCTCCTCTTTGGGGGTTGTGGTTGACTGTGGTCCCGGGACCCCTCCCATACCTGGTACCTATTGGGCTCTCCACTATGTCATCTGTGTTAAGTTCATCCCCTCTTCTCCCCCCATTGGTCTTCTGTAAACCCCTCCCGGGTCCACTCCTTCCCTTTAAAACCCGTAAGCACCCTTTGTTCTTGGTCATTCGCTGGGACATCGTGGGCTTCTCAACAAAGCAAGTTTAGCCTCCCCCAGCAAGTGTCCAGCTCCTTCATTCTCGTCGTTTAGCAGCGATCCAGTCCGCAACCAGCACAGCCCGAGGCCTTACGACGCCGAGGGGTGCTGGCGGGTTATGCAGCGAGGTGTCGGCCTTAACCTCAGCTAGCCGGGCTCTGACCTTCTCTACTCTAGAAGGCTAAATACACGTCGCTGCACAGGACCAGAGGGATCAGCTCAGGACCAGCGACACAGAGGAGCATCGGAGCACCAGACTGGTGAGAAATCCGGTGGCAGGAGTGGGAGATGTGCACATGTGTGTTTGAGTGAGATGAGGGCCGGCAGCCGGACCTTCAAAGTGAGAGCGGAGCGTTTCTGAACTTTTGCGAGAAAGCCGGCCGGGAACCGGGGAAAGCGAGTGGAATTAGCGTGAGTGAGTCGTCCCCTAAGGGGGGAAAAAAGGCCCCCCCCCCCCCCTCTGGGCGTGCAGAGGGAATAGTTGTACGAGTGGCACGCACCCAATGTAAGTCCTGACAGAGGGAAGTCAGGCAGATTTGTAAGTCCCGAGAAGGAGTCGGGTAAGCTCAAGCCCTGCAGGCAAAGTAAGTCCTGACAAAGGAGTCAGGCACAAACCCCAGCGAAGGAGGCTGCGATTTGCTTATAAGTCCTGATATGGTGAAGCCTATGAAATGGCACGTTAGGCAAACTAAAAATCAGGCAGTTGTTTTTCCTGACTGAGGGAGTCAGGCACGACCCAGATTCTTAGGCCGAGGTTTCATGTGTTCAAGTCCCGACAGATGTAAGACCTGACGTTGGAAAGTTGGGCAATCAAGAGATTGGGCAGTTGTTTCAGTATAAAGTCCTGAGCATCAGGCAGAAATTTGAAGTTTGGTGGAGGAGGCTGAAGCTCCTCAAAGAAGGTTTTTTTGAAAATTACCGGTCAGGAGAGGCACCTTTGGTACTTTTTACTGTTGAGACCTGAAAAATGGGAGGGTGTAATAGTAAAAAGACCGCAAGAGACTGAGGTATGTACATCCCAATAGTCCCTTAGAAGAACTGCTAGTAAAATAGGACTCTATGGAGGCCACGGAGGGATTAGATAAAGTGAAAAGGATCCATTATTGTGTAGAAGTCTGGCCAGAATTAGAGGTGCAAGGAGGATGACCTTGGTGTGGGACAAAGGATAAGTGGATATGCCAACAACTGAGTCATTATCTGACAGCTCAAGGAGATACTGATGCTGAGCAATTACTGTATGTATCTTGCTGGTTAAAGAACGCTATTGGGGATGAAGGGGTGCGAATTTGTAAGGTACAGAGGAAGGAAGAGGGGAATGAAGGAGGGGATGATAGGACTAGTAAAAGATGGGACCCCCTGGATTATTTGCCTCCTTCTGCCCCTCCACCTTATAATCCTGTTCTTCAAACACCTCAAATGGCAGGTCCGGTTCTTTCCCCGGCAGCCATCTCATTACCACCTGCTCAAATTCCTCCTTCTACCTCTTCAGCTTCCCCTATGATAAACCCAGTATCCCCTCCAGTAACCACTCCCTCACCACCCTCAGCTCCTCCAGTTCCTTCTGCATCACCACAAGTGCCTACTCCACCTGCTGCATTCTCCACCCCTTCTCCAGCTCCACTTAATATCCACTCAGGCTCTTCTCCCCCTCCAATTGCTGTCCCTTTACCTCCTCCTAGTTGGGACACAAATGCCTCCTTGCCCAGTAAACAGCTATCAGCAAATACACCTGCTGATGGGCAGAACGTTCAGGGTAACCCAGATATCCCTCAAAGTAGTTTGGCATCTGAAGATGGGCCGTACTGTAGTACCAGATCCAAGACCTCCAAGGCAGAGAGACTGTTTCCCCTCAGAGAGGTTCCTATGGGAGGACTAGCGGGAGGTGTTGGCTTTGTGAATGCTCCCCTAACTGCTTCTGAGGTGAGAGGATTCAAGAAAGAGTTGGGGCATTTAGCAGAGGACCCAGTGGGCATAGCCAACCAAGCGGATCAATTTCTAGGTCCAAATATCTACAGTTGGGGGGAGATGAATTCCATCCTGAATATATTATTTTCCCCAGAAGAGGTCCAGATTATAAGGGCAGCTGGCATAAGAATATGGGAGAAAGATAACAGTCCAGGACCCCAGGTGCCATCAGGTGAACAGAAATTGCCACTAACGGATCCCAGCTGGAACCCTAACCAGGAGGAGGGGAGGAAGGCCATGATGGAATATAGATCTTTGATCATACGGGGGATTAAAGAGTCAGTTCCCAAAGGAACTAATACTCAATTGGCATTTGAGGGTGCTCAAGAGAAGGATGAAGCTCCTGCTTCCTGGCGTAACCGCCTAAAGCGGAACTTCCAGTTGTACTCTAGAATAAACCCAGACACCCTAGAAGGTCAAATGCTACTAAAAGTCCAATTTGTTACCAAATCTTGGCCTGATATACGGAGAAAATTGGAAAATATGAAAGATTGGCAAGAGAAGGACATAAATGAGTTATTAAGAGGGGCATTGAAGGTGTATTTAAGGAGGGAGGAAGAAAAAGCAAAGGCCAAGGCTAAGATCATGGTTGCTGTAGCTAGAGAAAGTGCAGGGTGGGCAGGTCCATCACCAGGAGGAGGCAAGGATAGGCCTCTTTTACTGTTAGGTACAAGAGGGATGGAGAGACCTCAAGTCCCTTTGAGAGAACGACATTGCTCTTACTGTGGAGAGTCAGGACACGTCAGGAGGTTTTGTAGAAAGCTCAGTCTCGATGCAGCAATAGCCAGGGAACAAGATAATTTAGGGAAGATCCTTAGAGGTGACGATTAGAGGGTCAGGGGCTTTACACTTTAGGGGACACGATGCAACATCTAGAAGAACCCTTGGTAAACTTTGAAGTGGGACCCCTAAATGAAGAATTTGAATTTTTGAGTAGCTACAGGAGCAGATAAGTCTTGTCTCAACAAAGTAACATCTGAAGTTAGACAAAAACAGCTAAGTAGAAAGGATATCCAATACCACAGAAACTGGCCAGTAACACTAAACTTGTAATAAGTGATGTGAAAGTAAAAGGTACCTTATTGTTGTCTTGTTGTATGTGTGGGAGTGAGTCACAAGCAAAGTCAGCCTCAACTTCCCAGGCAGGTGAAAAGGGGGCAGTGGAAGTGTGTGTGTGACCTGCAAACCAGGCCTGTGTCCCCCAGGCGGGTGGGGGGCAATGGCCAAAGTGTGTGTGTGTGTGACCTGCAAACCAAACTAGTGCTCCCCAGATGGGTGAGGGAGCCGTAGCTGTAAGAGCATGAGTGACACGCAGACAGCCTCACAGGTGAATGTGCACCAGAGGCAACCAGAGTCAGGGCCCTTCAAGAGGCCCAGAGATACTGAGACCTGTGGGCCAACCCCAAGGTGAGGGGGGGCTACAGGGACCCGTGATTTTCTACTAATGATGATCCAGTTTGTTTCGAGGGTGTGAAGGAATGTGTGAAAGTGAACGAGAAATAATGTAGACGAATTAAAGTAGAGGTAACGTAGATTGTGCGTTATAAGTTTTACCATGTCTCCTTAGAGGGAAGTGCATTGTGTAGAAGAATAGTGTGAGAAAAAATAAAAATTTAAGTGTAAGGGGTTGAAAGATTTAAGCTGTAAGTGAAAGTAAGAAACAGAAGCAAGAGATAAATAGATAAGATCTTGAAAAATAGAACATAAAACCAGTGAATTAAATACACAGAAAAAATAGGAGAATAAAAGCACTCTGGGAGTTAAGTTAGCTAACAGAAATACAACTCCTTGCAAAATACAGAGTATGCAGAAGTTGATGAGAGAAACATGCAAGCTATGGAAAAAGAGAAATTACCAATAACATTAAACAGAGAAACTGAGTTTTGATCAAATCATAAAAGAGCAGACCATTAATGCCTGTGTTTGAAAGCCCGTTTCAGGTACCCTTCCTTACTAATTCGATGGTGCAGACAAAAAGAAAAAGGTTGGACCCACATCACTCTCACCCCCTGGCATTGGACCAGGATTCAACATCAGCTTTCTTCCTCTGGCATTCTGGCATTGGACTGGACTCCATCACATTCTCCCTCTGGCATTGGACCGGACTCCACCCCACCCTCTTCTCCTTCTGGCATTGGGCCAGAGTCCCAGTTTTTCCCTCTGGCATTGGGCCAGAGTCCACACCACTCTCACCTCCGGGCACTGGATAAGGATACAACCACATCACAAGCTAAATCACCTGAGTATACTGTGATAAAAGGACCAAAAGATTTAAAGTTGACTCTCAGAAGGAAGAGTCAAAAAGACTGAACTGTATGGGAAAATTGGTATCAGAGCTCTAACATTGCTTAAAATGTTTCAAGACGGTTCTGTGTAAACTATGTTGGTTAAAAGTTTAAGACTGTAAATAAGTAATTCTGGTTAAGTTCCCCAATTTAATTCTAAAGACTCCAGGTTAATCCTCTACAGAGCACTCTCCTAGGAGAAACCAAAATTGGTAGGGAACAGACCAAGAGAGGTTTAACCAGAGAAGCGGGTAGAAGAGACTCTAAAGAGCTTGGAAGCTTCTTCTACTGAGAAATTCCCCAAGAGGCAAGGCCGGGTGGGCAGGCTGTGCAAGATGACCCATACTGGACTCTTGGGAAGGGTAGTAATGATGGCTCTGATTGCTGGTGGTGCTCCGGGCAGCCCAGGAGAGCCATGCAGTGAGTGCTACCAACTCCTCTATGAGGAGGAAGAAGTGAGCTCCTGGTCTAGAGTCCACATCAGCTCTAACCCAAATTGTGTTAACCTCTCCCAATTGGTCCTTTATTAGAAAAATAAGAGAATGTATTGGATAGCACACAATACTGCCACTTTTAGGCAGCCACTCCTAGGAGAGTGCCCTATAGGGGAAGCCTGGTTGTGCTTTGAATGTGATGCTGCAGAAACAAGCTCAGTAGATCTAGTAAAAAGAAAAGAAATGGTAAAAATGGTAAGAAAAATGGTTTGTAACAAGTATTTAGCAGTGAAGTATTCAGCTACCCAGTGGATCCCAAGAGATCCAAACAAATTAGAGTCTGTTGAAAAAAAAAGAAAGAGACAAGTGTACTCACCATGAAGTTTATGAATGTTATGAGTGTACTGAAAAAGAGATAAACCCCTTTTGGAAAATGAAAGAACTATGTAAATGTAGGAAATGACCAATAGAAGCTGAAAACACATTTCAGGGGAGCTCTAAACCCCTAGGTTTGATCTCTGATACCACAGCACACACCAAATTGTCAGGAGACCGGTCTGGCAGCTGCACTGCTAGAATGATAAAACAATTTTCTTCTTGTTGCCCAAAGAAACTGGATCCAGTTTAGGAGTTCCTATATATAATGATTTGGGAGAAATTAAACAGAACAAGCCAAGTGAAATAGAAATTGAGGAAATTCAAAATTGTAAAAGACAAGTTCAGACTCCAATATCTATGTTGAACAAAGTCATCAGGCTCCAGGCAGTATTAAAAATAAAGAATGCAATTATTAGGAACATTTCAAACGAAATAAAAAGATTAGCATGTGTAAATAATCAAGAACAAACTCCTACACTTGATTCCAGTTGGTGGGAGAACCTAGAGATTTTCAAAAAGGATGTATGGGAAAAAGTGGTTTTTCTCACTGTGTGTATACTTGGAGGATTGCTCTTTTTACTATGCTTATTCATTAAAATAGTATTTGCCATGCAGACCAACCTAAAGAAACCAAGGAAAGGAACAAGGTTAAGCAACAGTGATTACCAAAGTGCTCAAGAAATTTATAGTCAATTCAAAAAATTAAATATGAAGCTCAAAAATTGTAAGTTTATGCAAGCTTAAAATTTAAGCTCCATCAAAGAAAAAGAGGGGGGACTATTATTAACAAAAATTCTGCCAATTTTTTTCTGTGAGAAAAAGATTACCACTGTTGCTGCTGGGGTGCTGCTTGTGTTATGGTAATTGCGGGTCGTTGTTGTTAATAGTTGTTTTTGTATCAGTAAAAGCCCTGGCTGGGGCGAGTTAATGGCCCTTCTCTGAGACAGTGAAGGGTGGGGACATCCCGAACAGTGAGGAGAAGAGACTTGAGGGGAGGGATGTGCAAAATAACTCCAAGGACCAGCATGCCATGAGAAGCTACTGCTTCTAGCTTGCTAAAAAAGACCCCAAAAACAACGAGCCACCTAAGAGTTGAGAGATTGGAGTGATATCTACGTCAGGAATGGAGTGCTGAGCCTGCAGGGATGCTGAACACCTTCAGAGTCCCTCTCACCCTGACCATGGAGTCGTCCCGAAACCGGGAGCAGACAGAGCAAGGCGGCGAACAGTAACATCGGAAGGGGTCACCACGCCCTAAAGGCTCCCACGAGGACCGGACCCCCAGTCCTGCCCCTAGTGGACAAAGCTGCGCATATCCTCCTCCTCTGAGTCGCCCTGGGAGACACGACGGGAGGCTGCAGACCCGTCTGAGCTGCCCAATCCTGAGCTGATCACTTTTAATAAAGGCATTAAAAGCCCTGTTTATTTCATGAGTGACAGGTGCAAATTACAAAATGAAAGGGCCTACAGAAATTTAAAATTTTCTAATTTTAGAAAAACATAGTATTAGCATCAGATTCCAAGAGCTTAGAGATATAGGAGCAGCAAGGAAATGCTCCCAGAAATGTTTTCTAGCCTGAAGAGACAAGCTAGCCACAGGAACAAGAGAGAGTCACTTCTTTTAAAATGTGTGAATTACGGAATGCAAGAGCCATTGGCCCTTTCAGCTTCTGTTTTTAACAAAAAGTAAGCTATTAACTTGTGTTTATGAAGACTTTAGTTGGACTTCAATGTTTTTGAGACAGCTTCTGAGCAAAATACAAAGAAACTACATTACATATTAGTAAATGCAGCATCTAGAATAACAACTACATAGTCCTATCTCATAGTTAAATGTTCAGTTCTTCATAAATTGTGATCAAGTCCATGAAATGCAGTACCTAATCCAGTTAAATCCCACCTACACCTCAGATTTGCTTGTGTAACTAATATTTTCCACTCCACTCCCTATCCCTTCTCTCACCACAGTCCTCAAGCCCTCAGCCAGGCACAAGCCAACTTCTCACCTCAACTGCTGCTAGCAATTACCAAGCACCTGTTGGTAATTACCTGAGCACCTGTCCCACCCACAGCAGCTGTAGGTCCCTGGCTGCTGGGAGAACAGGTCTGAAGTGCAAACCCGAACACCACCACCCCCCCACCCACCAAAAAAAAAAAAAAAAACTTTTCTAAATAATTTGAGACTAGTAAAAGATCAGGACATGGAGGGACTTGTTTATCCCCTTTAGGCCAATCAAGAAAAAATTTATAGCCTTCTCTGGAAAGGGAAGACTGGGGGGTTTTTCTTGAAGCAGAAGCATGTTTTATCAGCCCAGTTTCCTTCCTCATTTGTTCCTGCTCCCCAGGAGGCCATTCACTAGGCATATATATAAATATCTATGTCTGAAAACACATCTACATGAGTGCATGACTTACACTGGTGCAATTTAAAGCATAGTTTTTATTGTACAAAAATGCAAAAATCTGTTCTAGAAGAGGCACATCTTGTGGAGCTGTAAGGACCCTGACAGCACATCTGCTACCAAAACAACAATTCCTGCTCTGCAGTGGCTTAAGCGGGCTGAGATGGAAGTGTTTCTTCATCAATGCATAAACCACAACAAAGCAGTGGTGACAAGCCTTTTTTCCAAGTCTGACTGAAGGTTTGGGAAGCAGGTCTGCCTGCAGAGGGCACACAGAAGCATGACACGTTTGCCTACTGTGCACCTACAATTTCTACACCATCATATCACTACTTGGTCACTGAGCAAGCTGACAGTGTATGACAGGTTATCTGTCCTGCATAGAAAGTCACAGAGAGATGAAGAGAGGAAGAAAACACGGAAGATGACAATGCAAAAGTAGTTGAAGAAATGTGGCAAGGATGAACATGAAGGGACAGAAATAAGAAGAGACCATACCCTTGAACTGTAAAGTCCTGTCAGGAAACTGCAAGTACTTGCATATATGAGTTCACCACCCGGACTTGCATGCTTCTCCACATTTCCATTATTTCAAAAATTTTGCTTCCTGGAAAAGCTGCCAGGTCTCCAGTACCAGTTCTAGCTCCCTTCCAGCAGTCTGCATCTGAGCAGGGAGTTGAAAATAGATCAGGGATTACCTTTTACGCTGTAAGCATTCAAGACAGCCAAAGAACTTTGAGGAAAAATGCCATACTTAGTGCCCAGGACAAAGAGAACTTTAGAAATTGCAAGAAGGAAGTATTGATTGAGGGTCACAGTTATGTTGAGGTTTAGCCTTTCAAAGGTTTGTTGCTTTTCTTCTGAAAACTGCCGGTGAGAAAGCCTAGGCAGAAAAGGGAAGGAGAAGCTATGTAAACAAACCCATAGCTGTACCCAAGGACAGAAGCAGATTTCTTCTTCACCAGGCTGAAGAGAGTGGTTTTATTATTCGAAAAACAAAAGCCAAACTACCCCAAGTCAAATATATATTCTCCCACTACATTTAGACATTACAACAATAAAAATGCACTATAAAACTACTGCAGTAAATTAGTCAGTTAGGAACAATAAACAGGGACCATGTTAATAGTATCCATATCTATCTTTGGAAAGATGAGCAATTACAATCTCATCCCAGCTCATGCTCAGTATTTACTACAATCTCAAGTAACAATAAAGTCAAACACAACAGATGACTGATGTTCCTACCTTCTGCTTTCCAAACAGAGTTTCAAAAGATAGTTTATTGCAAAATCAGTCTCAAGTATGTTCAAGGCCTTGGGAGCTCTCTAAGCTAAATTAGGAACAGAAATAAAAACTATCTTGATAACAAAGTTATAAAGATCACAACTTTAACATCCCACATATAGAATCCGTTTTAATATTTGTGTAAAGCCAGTATTATAATATTAAAGTTTGTATATACCATTCTATTTGTAATATTGCTGAAAGAAGGCACACTTTTCTAAATCCCTACTGGCTTTGGTAACTGCTAAAGGTAATGTAGATTGGGCTGTACTACTGTTTACTCAACTTTCAGTTGCACAGAAATCTTGGATACTTTAGTGCATACATCTGTAATTCTGACATTTTCTGAAATTAAAGCGAGATGAGAAATGGGCTAAATTCAGGTACCTAAAGTTACATATCAAGATTTGCAGACATAAATCAAATACACAAGGAAAGCTTTTCATCTGCACTTTTCAATTATCCTAATTACATTTTCAGCTAACCCCTTGACTCACCTCAGGCACATCCCCAATGCCTTCCCTCCCAGCAGCTCAGAGCTGCATTGCACAGCGCTTGCTGTGCGCCAGAGAGCACAAAGCAGGCTGGCCTGGTGGGCCTGAATATTTCTGCCAAACACTCTTCATCTCACGCCTTTGCTCTGGCTCGGTGCAGAACTGCAGGACTGCAGGCGCTTCCTCCCAGAACTGCGTGAGGCCCTGGCTGCTGCAGATGTGCCCTGCCAAGCTGTCCCTGCCTCATGCTGGCCTTGCTTCCCCACAAGTGCCGGGCCTGAAGGAGGCTGCCCTGTGCTCCAGCCTGCTGAGCAGCCCGGCTCCCTGCCCTGGTGCCCAGAGTGCTGCACACACTGCTGACCTTTGCTAGGAATTGCAGGGCAGCCGGCAGAAGAGGAGGAATCTTCAGCCAGCCCAGCAGCCCGTGGCTGCCCTTGGCCTTTCTCTGCTCCTGGGCATACGCCAGACGGCCAATGCCTCCAGGCCAGGCTGTGCCCAGCACGGCTGCGCTTCCCCTCGGGAGCAGCCAGCTGCCACCTGGGCTCTGAGAGCGGAGGATTCGCCCGCTCCCAGGAAGAGGCACCCAGGGCCCAGCTGCTGCCTCTTGCAGCTCCAAGGGCCTCCTTCCAGCCTGCCTCTGCTGGGGCTCAGCCTGCTCCGGCCTCTGCCAGGGCTCTGCTGGGGCTCCAGCCCGGGCAAGGCCGGGCCCGCTCTCGCCTCACAGGCGCTGACAGCTCTGCACCACAGGAGACCTTCCCGAGCACCCTCTCTGATCTTTCTGCTTTCTCACTTGAGCAAGGCTCTCCTCCAGCCAAAGACATTATACCTAGGGATACAAATCCAAGTGGCAGGAACCCCAATGCTCTCCAGTCACAGCTGAAGGCCTGCATCTGTGCAAGATGTTTGGGCTGCTCCATTCTTCCTTTGGTTTTGCCTTCAAATGCCATTGCTCTTTCTGCCTCAACTAGAAGTGTCACAGATGTACCAAAATGGGCCAGTGTGCTGGCCAAAGGCAGTGTGCTCTGGAGATGATGAATGAAGAGTCTTCCCAGCTTTCAAAGCACATTGCAAAAAACAACAATCCCTTCTTTTTAAATTCTAACAGTTTAGTAGCAATAAAATGGTTATTAAGATAGTAATAGAAGTTAGAATAATAAGAATTTGGACAATCAGAGTTAGAACAGTAAAGGACAATGAAAACAAAGACATACGGACAGTCCTGGTGCCTCCTGGGCAATTATGCGCCAAAAGCACACGCTAACAAAGGATTAGCCCTTCAAAGCAATAGCCTGTTGCATATTCATGTATCTCATACATGATGCATAAATTCTTTTCAAACAAAGGGTGTTCTCTGCTTATTGTCAAGTTCTCCCCCTTAATCCTGTTGGCTCCTCAAAGTCGGGAAGGAGGTGGAAGAAAGTTGGTCTTTTCCAATAAGGATGCAAGATTCTTCCCTTGGGGCTTTTGGTGTCCTGTTGCTGTCATCTCTGGGCAAAGAATTTCCAGATTACCCCATCCCTTTCTTGAGCTAGTTTAAAAAGTATCTTACATCGCATAGCTCCTGTTTTACATAATGTTATAACCTAAAACCATATTTACCACTGAAATAATTACCAGTATAGCTGGACGGGACATACATGAGCTTGTCTGGCCTTTGCTGCTTGACCAAATAGCGGCAACTGTGGAATTTTACCCCAGAGACACTTTTGGCTAGCTGGATGCTGCAGTTGGGCGCTTGGAGGCAAGTCCAGGCATGCAGGAGTTGGTGGAGAAGCTTTAAGGCAAGGTGAAGGAAAGGAGTCGGTTCTGATGGAGGGTTTCGATGCAGAGCTTCATTCCTGGCCCACAGGCCTCTGGATCCAGCAACGGCTCCAGGAGAACTCCCAACCGCATGGTTTGCTCGCCCTTTTACCCGGGGCAGAGGGGCAGGGAAGGAACACCAACCAGGTATGGGGGCGGGGAAGTCTCAAGGGACAGAGGACACCTGGATGGCCCAATGTCCTTCCAGGAGGGGAGGGCATCTTTTGAATTCTGCCAATCACTCGACGCCCTTCTGGAACGCCAGGATTGACAGACAGCGCTCAACGGGGGTCAGGGTGTGGAAAGGAGGGATGATTGACACACCTGGCAGGGAATTATCAGGGAGGAACCTGGGGTATCTAAGGCAAACCATGACATCACACCACAACATAGCACACTACTTAAAAAAATACAGTACTACTAAGACAACATAACACATATAGTATATTAATTTTATATATATATATACATATATATATTAAAAAATTTTAATATCTGTGAAGAGCCTATCCTGTAATATGTACTTTTCACAACACCAAAGAAGCCATTGCACCTTTAAGAGACAGCTGACAACTCAGAAGGAAATGCTCAGCTTGTTCACAGGGTGAGAAAGAAAGGATTCTTCCAGATGAGTTAAAGTTTCAGAAACTTTATTTATTTAAAATCCTACTCTATAATCCTGTAGGGTGATATTTACAGAAAAATGGACAGGCACTAAATGAACCAGCCTAAGTTTCTGGAGCTAACTAAACTAACTAACCTTCTAGGACTAAGTCAGGTTTTTAGTAAAGCTGCATTCAACTTTGTGGACAAAAAGGTGATGTTGCGAGCAGAAAGAAGAAGCAGAAGAGTTGCTGACAGACAAAGGGGCAGCAACCCAAATAAAATGACCCTTACAGCATCTACCAATTAGATTAAGAAAAAGATGCAACCAAACAATGCACGACTACAGAAAGCTATAGGATAGGAACTAATTATAAACTATGTTTAGAAGCACAATAAATGGCTTCTCCTTGATTCACATTAAATTGTGCAGAGTCTTTTTTCTTTTCTCCACATAGCCCTACTCTAAATCCTACTCTACAGTCCTACTCTACAATCCTACTCTAAGATGGCTATGGAGAAAATGGTCCTGATATGATTATAGCACTGTTTGCTTCTCTGTCCTCCTCTTCACTGAGATGATGAGTGGTGCCAGGGTGGATGTAGCCTCAGCTGATGTTACAAATGGATGCTGTTCACAAAATAAACCCCAAAAACCAAAAAACGAATACAAAAACAAAAGCAAAAACGAAAACAAGCACAAACAAAAAACCCAAAACCAAAACAAAACAAATAAACCAAAAACAAACAACAAACCAAACAACAAAAAGACAAAGAACAGTGAACAGTGAGCCATTACTTTCCAAGCTCAGTGCTTCACAGGCTCAGTTGGGATTGCTCTGGGTCCTAAAAAGGCCCAGAAAGAGGAGCAGTGGGACCATCTGCTACCCAGCAGTCATGTGCAGGACCCTGCCATCATAGGCAAACCTGGCCCAGAATCCCACTCATCCATTTATTCAGGTTTCTTTATCTTGTTGGGATTTTTGCCCTGCCAGTGCTCTAGAAATGGTGCTTTCTCTCCCTGGGTTATCTTGCTTTCAGCAAATTCCAATGACTCACACAGGTCCCTGCCTTTGAAAGACAGGCACTGTGCTAATTCCCACAGGGACAGAAAGCAGTGTCTACCTTTCCATGCCCTGCCCCTCGTGTGCTGGATGGCACCTTCCTTCCCAGCAGGGCCAGCCCAGTGGCACTGGGCCCTGCAGTTCCCTCTCTGCCACACAACCTGGCAGTAACCCTGGCACAGTTCCCGTCTGCTTGAGCGTGCCAGGCAGCAGATGGGGCTGGGACAAGTCCCTCCCAGCTGTCCCTGTTTGCGTGGCAGAAACCTCTAAGCGTGGGCTGGGGGGCACAAACCAGGGCCCCTCAGAGTGAGCCCCCCACAGCCCCTCCTGCCCACAGCCAAATCTCTGACTGCTCAGCTGGGACTGGCTTCCTTGGGTTCCTCCACCACCATTTCATGTCTCTGTACCCTGCATTGCTCTACTTCAATTCTTTTGCCATTAGATAAAACTGAACACTCCACCAAATTACAAAAGAGGGTGACAGAAACAGTCAGAGGACAGAGCGCCTCTCCTCTCAGGAAATGCAGAGGGAGCTGGAGTTATTCAGTTTTGTGAAGAACAGGCCCCAGGGAGACTTTATTGCCACTTTCTAAGACTTCAGAGTGGCTTTGAAGAAAGTGGGGGACATCTTTTTTAACAGGGTCAGTTACAATAGGATATGGACAAATATTTTTAAACACAAAGGGCATCTAATCAGAGTAGGTCTAAGGAAGAACTTGTTTACTCGGAGCATGGTGCTACCCTGCCACAGCTTGCCCCAAGAGCTTGTAGGTGCCCCATCCCTGCAACCATTCCGGCTCGGGTGGCAAAGGGCTCTGAGCAACCTGATCTCTTTAAAGATGTCCCTGCTCATTGCAGGACACTTGCACCGGAGGACCTTTACAGGGCCCTGCCAGCCCAGCCCAGTCTAGAATTCCTCACTGTTTTCATTTTAAGAGCACCAAGAATGGAGGTGTCAGAGGAAGGAGACCCAGACACCAATTGGTTCATTCAGGTCTGATTTATTGATCGAATACGGCGGGTTAAATACAGTTCTTAATAAGTTCATACATATTGCAAAAGCTGAGCTCAGGATTGGTTAGTTACATATCAGCAACTACACCTACTTCTACATTCTTGTGCTTATTCTTTTGTTACATTCTGCAGATATTCAGGACTAATCTCACCTCCCTTTCCTCATGTTGCAGCAAGGTCATCCGGCATTCTTGCCTGTCAGCAGTCACTGAATCAGAGACTGCTGTCCTCCCTTTTGAGCTTAACCAGCGGCATTATATCAGGATGGTTTTTCTCACTTAACCATTTATTAACAATATTCTCCATATTTCCCCCGTTTTCTTTTTGAGCAAGGAGATTAGTTTGCCAGGTTTTAGTTATCATACGGCCAACCATGTTTTGAATACAAGTAAAAATACAAGGCAAAATAAGCAAAACCAGTAAAACTACACCCAGTAGTCCTATAGCATAGATCACAAGGTTTCTCAACCATGGCCCAAGTCCTAAGTTTTTAAGCCACTCGTCAATTCCTAAACCTTCTTCTTCCTTGAGATTGTGAAGTCCTTGTTGTAATTCTTTTATCTTAGTGTGAATAGACACCGAATGATCAGACAAATTCATGCAACACATTCCTTCAAACTCTTCACATCCATGTCCTTGTGCTAAGAGCAAAAAATCTATAGCAGCTCTGTTTTGCAAAACTGCATGGTTAACACTTTGCACATCTGCAGTTAACATGTCCAGAATTTGGGATGTTTTGTTTAGCTCATCTCTTGCCCAGCACCCTAATTGCTTTGCTAAATTCATAGCCTTATTGGCAGATCCTCCTGGCAATATAGTGGAAACTACTACTTGCCTGAATGTACCCCAGAACTGTGGATCTCCTATCTGGCTGCAATCCAAGTCATGTATACTACGCTTTTTCCTGTTTGATGTTCGACTGAGTTGCATTAGCAAGGACACATTAGGGTGAAACAAGGACAATTTTCCCAGATAACAGGGTCCACCCTGTGGTTTAGCTGGTATACCATTCCATGCTCTATCTCCACAGATCAAAAATATTCCTGTGGGTAATTTCATTGGTGCCATGATGTTCGTGCCGTTACATTGACTGCAATGCTGTGGAGAGAATTCACTTAAATTCAGGGATGAATCTAAGGTGGCCCATGTGTCTTTAGGTTGATTTAAATTCTGGACATCTAAGGGTTTGAAACTGAACCATCCACCAGTTGTAGTGTTAGACATACTGGCATTTGCACTTCCAAAAAGATCCAATTCCTCAGGAGGAGAATGCAAAGAAGTGTTAAGTGATTGAATTAGTAAGCATTGGCGATAGCCATCACTCTGACCTGCAGTATACCCTTGTTGCACTGGCAATGTGATGTTTGACATGTTATGCATGCATAAAGTTCGATTACTTATTAAACTGCAAAATTCTCTAGGAGACCACACCGGAAGTCCTACCAGGCATGTTTGAAATGGGTTAGTAACTCCTCCAAGACTAAGACAAAGCGATGATTGATTAATTTGATTAGCAAGTGTTACCCATAGATTTTCTCTTGGTTGATTGAAACGTGTTATCCCTATTGCTTCACTCGCTACAGCATTGAGCAGTACAAGAAGAACAAGCTTCATTTTTCTCCCTTTCTTTTTCGTCTTTTGTCTGGCTTGTTAGAACGGTTAATGTAGACCTAAGTTAGCTTTTTGAATACACTGGTCTAATTCCGAATCAGCATCCTTGCTTACAGGTATAACGTGTGGTAGATTTAAAGGCAAATCAGCTTTACAGCGAGCTGCTATGATGCGTGAGGCACTAGTAACTTCAAACTCTCTAAGTACTTGCTGCAACTTCCATCTAACATATGCTATAGCCACTTGTTCTGCACTCTCAAAAAGCTCTAATCCTGCCCTTCCTGGCAGGCCAGTACTTTGTTCAAGAGCTCTAACCCAAATAAAATCTTGAATCCACTTCCCAAAACAAGGTCTACACCATAAATTTGCTATTGTCTTTCGTGAATACCAATAAACCTTATTACAACCCGCACAATGCAAAGCTATCCATGCATAGCACTTATCAGCATCCCTTTTGCAAACATAACAAGGAAGTGAATGTAAGTAAGGACCAGTATAAAAGTCTGTCTCTTCGATCCAATGTAACCAGTTTAATGGTGGTGTTTGCAAAGCCTCCTCACCTTTCTTACTATATAAGGCTAATAGTTCAAGCTCTTTCTTTATTGCAAGGAGTCTCTTATTTTGTAATCGTTGTTTATATTGTTGGTTGTCTTCATCAACTATACCCACCTGAGGGTTCCATAAATAAAAAAGTGTTCTAATCATAGAAACTAATTAGCCTTATTTAGAAGAGGTTGTTCCCTTTCTAGCCTTCTTTTTCTTATCAGTTTTCAGTTTTGCTGCTCCTAATTTCACTGGTCCTGTCACTTGCAAACTCAATTTTTGTAATTTTTCAATGCAATGATCTAATGCTCTTTCAGGATTCCCCCTGAAGGGCCCTACAAGAGAATGTTGTGTTAAAGGTACTAATTTTCTACACCTTGCAGAGACTATACATGATTTACTTTGAACCTTAGTTCTATTCACAACACATTGTACTTCCCAACGATAATAAGCAAGAATTTTCTGTTCAGGAGACTCATAAAGATTTAAAGCTAGATATGCATTTTGCCCCGTCTGTCTCCTTAATTCATCTTGCCAGTTTTTACCCCACGTGTGCTCGTGCTCACAAGTGTGACACCATAAATCCCATAATAATGATTGTTCTATCCAAAAAGTATTATCACAACCCCCACAACGTAGAGCTATCCAGGCAGCACAATGTGGATCATAACAGTCAAGGCAAGGTGCCTTTGCTGGATTTGCTAAATGAAAAGTTGATAACGAGTCAATAAAACCAATCAACTCCTGGGCCGTCCGATAGTGACGTGTCAGTGCTCTGTCCAACACTTCCGAGTGTCCCTTCAATTGTAGCAATAGCGGTTGTAGGACTAGGGGCAGTTTCTTCCTCAGTCGCTCCTTGTCCTCCTCCGTGAGGCGGTCCACCAGACGCTGCATCAAAAACAGGTTTAGTCCACTTAGCAGACACCCACAAAGGTCCTGTAGGTGAGGAAACACAAAGATACCCCCTACCCCAATATAATACTTTTGCAGGTTTTTCCCATAATCCTGTACTTGGGTTCTTATACTTAACCCAGACCTCTGTCTCCTCAGTATTTTTCTGATTTGACCTTGGATGATGTTTAATCGCAGGAGGGGTATCATCTTCCCCAAAAATACATAAATGATTGATCACATACAGAACCTTAGCCAAGCATGATTGTGGGTCTGTTAAATCTTGATGTTTCTCAATATATCGTTTAAGGGTGCCGTTTGCTCTTTCTACTATTGCCTGTCCAGTAGAAGAGTGTGGAATACCTGTCACATGCTTAATGGACAACCGATTTAAGAATTTCTGGACCCTAGCACATACATAAGCTCGACCATTATCAGTTTTGATACTCCTTGGAACTCCCATAACAGCAAAGCAACTTAACAGGTGCCTGATAACATGTGTAGCTTTCTGTCCTGCCTGAGCCGTAGCCCATATGTAGTGACTATATGTATCTATAGTGACATGCCCGTACTTAACTTTACCAAATCTAGGTACCTGTGTAACATCCATTTGCCATTTTTCATTTATTTCTAAACCTCGAGGATTAACTGCCATGCCTAAACCTATTCCCCCATTATGATAACTACATATTGGACATGCTCTAACAATGGCCTTAGCTTCTGATAAACTCAGCTCAAAATGTTTTGCTAACTCTCTTGCATTTTGATGATATCTGCTATGTGCCTCTCTGGCCAATGTATGCTTGTCAATAGGACAAGAGTTATCAATGGGTAAGGTAACCAATTTGTCTGCACGTTCATTTCCTTCTCCTAGACCTTCAGACCATTTATGACTCCTAATATGAATCACAGAATACGCTGCATTTCTCTCTCGTAAAGCTTTCCTCAATTGTATCAATAACTCATACAATCGTTTATTATTCACTTCCTTAATTGCTGCTTCCTCTATTCGTCTGGCTACTCCTGCAACATACATAGAGTCTGTAACCACATTTAAAGGCTCCTGTAAATTAGACACTGCCCATACTACTGCTAACAATTCCAAGGTTTGTAAGCTATCTGCAGGATCTGCTGTAAGGAGTTGATGCTTCCATTGTCCTTTTTCTTGCCAAGTGACAGCAGCACACCTTGATTTCTTTCCCGCATCTGTAAAAGCTGTAATAGCTCCTTCTATAGGGCGTTCTTCTCTTAATGGTCGAGTAATCCAGTTCCATTCTGTCATTCATTGCAAAACTTTAGGCACTAATTTACTGGTTTCTACTTTAGCAGATGATGCTAATAATGCTTCCTGAAAATTCTTTGAATTAATCAAGTACCAGTCCAAAGTTTCTTTTTCCATAGGCAATCTAATGGTAGCAGGTTCTCGACCATCCACTTCAATAATTCTGAGACACCCTTTTTTGATTAACGCAGCCAATTGTTCAATTTTTGAAAATATTGTTTTCTTATGTTGCAATGGTGGTGACAACCATTCTAAAACCCGTATCTCCCCCGTTTTCTCCTGTTGTTGAGAGAGAGCACCAAGTAAATGACAAGGACTATTCCAGGTAATAAGGTCAATAGGGCAGTCGAGTTGTCGACGAGACACATACCCTTGTTGTACACAGTTACTAATTTGCTGCAAGGTAAGATGGTGCTCCTTTGTCAGATGTACAGGAGTAGTAGGGTCAATACCCTTTAACAAAGGTCGTAGGGTTTCTAACAAATGATTTGGTATTCCCACAATAGGTTTTAACCACTGTAAGTCTCCCAACAATTTCTGTGCATCATGCAAAGTCTTAATATCCAGTTGTAATTCCAATTTTTGTGGTATTACTTTTTGATCTGTTAAAGTCCACCCTAAGTATTTCCATGGCTTTGTAGTTTGAATTTTTTCTGTAGCAATAACAAGTGAATATGCTGCAAGAGTGTTCCTAATGGTGTTAATCTGCAAAGAGGAAAATGGTTGTTGCTGTGCAAACAAAATATCATCCATGTAATGATATATTATGGTTGTTGGCCATTTGCGATGTAATGGCTGTAATGCAGCATCAACATAAAGCTGACATAATGTGGGCGAGTTGCGCATCCCTCGTGGAAGTACCGTCCATTCAAATCTTTTATCCGGTTCTCCCCGATTTATTGCTGGTAAAGTAAAAGCAAATCTTTTCATGTCATCAGGGTGTAACCCAATAGTGAAAAAACAATCCTTTAGATCAATAATTAAAAGCGGCCAATGTTCTGGGATCATAGCTGGATTTGGACGACCAGGCTGTAAAGATCCCATAGGTTCCATTTGTTCGTTTACAGCTCGTAAATCATGTAACAAACGATATTTCCCTGATTTTTTCTTGATAACAAAAATAGGTGTATTCCAAGGGCTCGTAGAAAGTCGTAAGTGTCCCTGTGAATATTGTTCCTTTACCAATTCATGGGCATGCATAAGACTCTCCCTTTTTAATGGCCATTGCTTAACCATCACCGGTGTATCTGTTTTCCAGGTGAGTGGAATGGGGAAAGTCCAAGCAATGGCAATCACCCCAAAGGGTGATGATTAGTTAACACCACTCTCAATTGTGTTAAAATGTCCCTTCCAATTAAACAAGAAACTGTAGGAGGTAATTGAACAACTGAAAACACAGCAGATACTTGTTGATCATCAACACACACTAACAAAAGTGGTAATCTACTTGCTAATGTAAATCCTCCTACTCCGATGAGCATGTTTGATGATGGGAATAGAGGCCAATGCTGTGGCCATGCTTCTGGAGAAATAATGCTGGTATCTGCTCCTGTATCCAATAGTCCATAAAGGGTTATGCTTTGATGTCCATGGGTAATTTCCACTTTTTGTTTTGGTCTATTTTGTAAATCCACAGTCAAAAGTGTAACACCAGTAGAGCCAAAACCCTTTTCATCCCGCGTTTGTCCAGTAAATGATGGTATACCAGATGTCATTTGTGATAATGGTATTAATTGTGCAATACGTTGTCCTTTTGTTATTTTAATAGGAGGATAAAGGGTGTAAACCATAATTTGTATTTCCCCTGTATAATCCGCATCGATAACACCAGGTAATACAAATAATCCAAGCATAGTTATTGAAGAACGTCCTAATAACAATGCTCCACATTTTTGTTCATTTAAAATGAGAGGACCCTTTACTCCAGTTGGTATCCTCTCCGGCCGATTCGTCATTAATGTGACGTCTACTGCTGCTGATAAGTCCAGGCCGAGGCTCCCTGCTGTGGCTGGTTGCAGACAGGAGGTGGCAGCGATGTTGCGTCGGCAGCTGGTGTCTCCGATGTCACGGCGGCTACTTGTGTCTGGGCGCGGCTCGCCTGCTGCGCGCTCCTGGGATAGTTTCCCGACCGGCGCTTACAAGCTGCAGAGTTGTAGGAACCGGATCGGCAGTTGTGACACCATATCCCAGTTGCTCGACATGTTCGTCGCGTATGTCCCTCACTGCCGCATCTGTAGCACTTGAGGAATGATCTCGAGCCCTGCGTAACCACCAGTGAGCCACTTCGGAGAGGAGCAAGAGCAGCTAACACTTGACTTTGAGTAGACTCTGCTTGCTTTTGTAATCCTAACCCTAGCTCCTTTAATGCATCTATTACAAATGCCTGTGAAGCTGTTGGCATTAATGCCATTCACTCTAACGCTTCCTCAATGGTCCAATTTGCCCCTAAAGTAGCTAACACTCTTTGTGTTGCTGGATTGCTATTTTGTAAGGTACACTGCTTCAATAGCGCCCCCTTCATGTAGTCTGCAATGCCAGCCCTATCTATAGCAGCAGCTGCCCTATCTATAAAATTCCCAAATGATTCTTCTCTACCTTGTTTAATGCCCATATAAGCCAGTAACCCTCCTGGTTCTTTAAACATATCTATTGCTGCACGCACTAATCGCATAGACTCTCTAAGCCTATCTGCTCCTGCTAACATCTGCGCCTCTGTACACAAATATGCTCCTAGGCCCATAAGCTCTTCCATTGTCACTCCACGTAATGGATCTCCTTGAGCTCGCTGTACAGCAACTGACTCATTGACCAACGCCTGCCAATGTGCATTAAACAATAACTGCTGATGCTGAGTAAATATCAACCGAACTATTCCTCTTAAATCATTTGGACATAAAATCTGAGTATTAAAAAGATAATCTAACATTTGCCTAACAGGTTCACTTTTTACTCCAAACTGACTAACTGTAGAACGTAACTGAGCTAACAACTTCCAGTCTAAAGGCTCATATGCTGCCAAATTATGCATAAGGTTCCCCTGAGCATCATACTGTGGTGTATATGTAACCGGACATGCAAGGCTAGAAGCTACTTCCATTGCCTCACCATCCCCCATTTGCATTACTTCTTTTGCCACAGCAGCCCAAGCTTCCCTTCTATGTTTAGCCATCTCCCCCCATAGGTCACTGTGTGCCCTCGGGATAGGATCTGGCCCTTTAAGGGTGCTATGCTGCCGGCACTTTGATACAGACACTGAGGTTTCCTGTGGGGGAAGCGGCCCCCCCGCTGGAGCTACCTCATTCTGGGGAAGTGGCGGAGGCAAGGCTGGTGAAACCGGAGCCAATGAAACCGGAGCCGGCTCGTGCGAGGGAAGCAACCCCCCCACCGAAGCCGACTCACGTGGGGGAAGCGGCGGAGGCAAAGCTGGAGGCGGAGGTGAAGCTGGCTTGCTCCCACCCCCACCATCCAACCCGCCTGAAGCTGGCGGCGGAGGCGAGCTCTTACCTCCACCATCCAACCTGCCCTCCTCCCCCAACAGTAAGGGTGCAGACGGTTCCACACTATCTATAGGAAAATCCTGCACACCACTCTGCTGGGGACTCTTAGGCATAAGTATCTGAGTTACAGAAGGTGCCAGGGGATCATCCTCACGACCATACCCTATATTCTTCTTATAAGCTTCTGTTGCCCTTTCTGCTGCCTTTCTCTCAGAAACCTGCTGAAGCAACGTGTTATATACCACCCGCCATAACTTGCCAAATTTCTTTGCTGACTTATCATCATCTAACACTGTATCCCACAGGATATCCCCAAACTTTTTCCACTCTGCTATCTCATGAACTGTATGTGGGTTAACAAAAATTCCTTTAGAATAACCATAAGCTAATAACCCTGGTAATTCCTTTTTTAAATCCATCCCTTTTACTCCTCGCCTTTCTAAATATGAGGAGAAGAGATCGTATGCGGCTTGCCTATCCATACCTTATATATCAGCCCGCGCTGTTGTAGCCCTCCAGGCTCCGGCGGCACGTAGAGACTTGAGTCACCATTGTGATCCTCAAGGGTGCTTTTAAAATCCGGCACCGTCCCGGCTGCAAGGACTCTCACCCAACTTCCCCGACCGTGGCGAGTTTCTTTGTAATCCAAGAAAGCAAGCGTTCAGGGGTTTGCCTGCATTCTCCACCATTTGTCGGAGGAAGGAGACCCAGACACCAATTGGTTCATTCAGGTCCGATTTATTGATCGAATACGGCGGGTTAAATACAGTTCTTAATAAGTTCATACATATTGCAAAAGCTGAGCTCAGGATTGGTTAGTTACATATCAGCAACTACACCTACTTCTACATTCTTGTGCTTATTCTTTTGTTACATTCTGCAGATATTCAGGACTAATCTCACCTCCCTTTCCTCATGTTGCAGCAAGGTCATCCGGCATTCTTGCCTGTCAGCAGTCACTGAATCAGAGACTGCTGTCCTCCCTTTTGAGCTTAACCAGCGGCATTATGTCAGGATGGTTTTTCTCACTTAACCATTTATTAACAATATCCTCCACAGGAGGTGAGGAGGAAGGGGGCTCATCTGATGCCCTGGACTTGAGTGGAGGAGGAGCCACTCCCTCAGAGCCTGTTTCACCTGCAGCCCCTTCACATTTTACCTGCAGGAGCTCCTTGGCAGACCAGCGCTGCGCCTCGTCTCTCTGCAGGCAGCAGCTCAGGAAGTCATGCAGGCAAGATGAAAATAGGTTGGGCTGCTGCAGCTTTTGTCTTCCTGCTGTGGCTATCAGGAGTTGAGGCTGGAGAAAAAGGAGACACCAGGCTCCACCTGCTTCTTTCCCATCTGTCACTGCTCTCCCAGATCCCATTGATTAGGCTCCACTCTGCAGTGGCAGTTTCTGCCCTGGCAGAGACCCAGAGATGACTTTCCTTTACCAACCAAAAACCCAAACTCCGATGCAGCCACAGCTTTCCCACCATCCTGCAGATCTTGCCTTGGCAGCTGATTTCATTGGCTGACCCAGTTAGTGGGAACTACATCAGCACAAGCACATTTCCTTCCCTGAGGATTCATACCAGCTTGAGAGGCTTTTTGGAAGAAGGATTTTGCTATATTGACTCTACTGTATCCAAGGGTTAGTACATGAAAAGTATCTCTGCAGTGCTTCTTGTCCATTAAGCACGGATGCCATAAAAGAAAACGAATCAAGCTTTTTGCTTTGTTCTTGAAAACAATGGGAATTGGAAGCAAAGAAAGGAAAACCACCAGGTATTCCTCAGGAAACAAACATTGGGAATCTCATCTTCAACACAGACACATTAAGATGCATGCACAAATGTACTGGGATGAAAAGGCCTGCTTGGACACACAGGAGCCACCTGCAGCTCTGTCTCTCAGCAGTCTGAAAATTTCTGCTTTCCTTACATGGTAAAGAAAAACTTTTCATGGTCAAATCAGGAGAAGTTCCATCCCTACGGTCACCCTCGACTCCTTTGGCTACTCAAGTCAATGCATGAATGGTAGGCCCATCCCAGAAAGTGCCAGGCAACAAATGGGAGGTTTTGGCAGGCTCTCCACATCACCAGGCTCTAGCTTGGTGATGTGCACAATGTGCCTTGGGCTAGGAGAGAAACACGGTCACTGAGTGTTTCAACAGCACTGCACAAGAAGCAGAAGAGACTCTTTGGCCTTTACACCCTCATGCCCAGGTTTCAGGCATGTTTCCCAGTGAGGAGAAACTGCACAGGGGGTTAAGTTCGTCTCTAAAAACCAGTGCCTTAGCAACTTCCTTGTGTTTGGGCTTCTTTTCTTCATTTCTGGAAATGTAACACCAGTTCTGAGGGGCTTGCCTTGTGGTTTTAGGGGCATCTTCACAGACAGACAAGTGGGAACAACTTGAAACCCAAAGCAAATGTTGCCTGAGAAGAGCTGGGGAGTGTTTGCCTGTGGTGAGGCTTGAGCTGTCTGGCAATTCCCTTCCGTGATGTGCAGAAACATGCAGCTGCTCCCCAGAACTCAGTCCCTCTGGGCATGCAGGCCTCTGGAAACACCCGAGGATTCCAGCCTTTCTCCTGCTCAAGAGCATCTAACCTAAGCTGAGCTCCAGTTTCTTCAGCAAGGCCAAGGATGCTCACTTCCATGCAGCTGACAGTGTCCATGGAGCGCAGCAGGTCTTTCTGATACTACTCAGGCCAAGGAATTACAGTGTAGATTGGCAAGACATTGGCTGATCATTATCCACTGTGGTTCCTGTGGAACCAAGCTCTAACATGCTGACAAGTCAGAGGGAGAGAGCTCATTCTGCTTTTGCAAGATGGTATTTAGAAACATAAAACACCGACTTGGAACTATTCAAACCTCAACTTGCAGAATCCATCTCAAATAGAGAAAAATAACAATGGCAAGAGGCCTTGGAGTCTCCATAAAAATGCCCACCACTGTAATGATAACTGTGTGCTCATGGCACTGAAGTAGATGGCGACCAAAGAGACTTTGCTATTATCCTCTTTAACCCAAAGGAGAATTTCAAAGCCAGAAATGGCAATGCACTCCCCTTTTGTACAAATAATTTATGTGGCTTTCTGTCCTTTTCCCACATCACCAGAGGTGACAAAGAGGGTTTTATCCTGAGCTCAGCCACTGGCCATGGTGGGGAGCTGGAGTCCTCCCTGTCATTAGAACTGTGCAGGCCAGGGATGGCCCTGCTCCTGTGGTAAAGAAACACAGCACCGGTGTCTACTGCCCGTGTTGGATCCCAGCCCAGGCACCTGCCTGCAAGCTCATCAACTTGTTAAAGTACCAAGAAACAGCCAAGGGTTTGGCAAACAATTCTAACTGCAGTCGGAGAAAAACACATCCTAAACTTATCCAGGCCTCCAACATACGTGACTGAACAATGTACAGATGACTTGAAAGCCTGAAAGTTTTGAAGACCCACAGGATTTGGAAAAGATGCTACAGAATGGAAGAGAAGAGCTGTGTTTAAAAAATGAAAAAGCAAGCAGAACTGCTTGAGCATTGGTTTGGTAGTAGGTTTTTTTCTCTTTTTCTTTTTTGTTTACTTTTCTTTTTCCTTTTTTTCTTATGTTTTCTATAAAATTGAAACTGGGAAGGTCTAACCTCCATTGCTCAGGATGTTTATCATATGTCTACCCTCTCCACTGACAAATTCTTGTCCTTCAGAAAGAGAGTTCCAACATTGTTCAAAAAACAAGTGAGAAATGTCAGGCATGGCTGGAGGCCAAAATGGCAGGTTTCTGAACTGGTTAGGTTTCTGAACTGCCACTTTCCTTTCTGATACAACCAAAGCTACAGCAGATGCCGATGTGTTGCAGGGGCATTTTTAGAAGGGGACCTTGGTGGAAGTGATGCCAGCAGATGGCAATGGGATTTTGTCCAATGGCACACAGAACATGGGACAGGTGAGAAAGACAGTGGGATCAGTGAGTATTTGCACCTTACCAAGACAGGAGTTGCATTCCAGGAAGGAACTTCTCATTCCACCATTTCGATGCCCACGATTCCCAAAGACCATATGTCCACTTTGGGGCCACATGGTTGACCTGTCACCACTTCAGGCGCCAGCCAGCCAGCAGCGCCGGCCACAGAGCTCCGTCTGCCCTGCTCAGGGCTGAGCTGAGCAAAGAGGCCAAAGTCAGCTGTGGAGAAAACAACAAACCATGAAAGTCAGCTCCAATTAGGAAACCAAGCAAAAGAATTCCCCACTCTCAGGCTAAGAATGTGCTGTTGAATCTCCCGGAGAACTGTCCACGCTCGATTTCCTTGGGACTTTAGCCAAGGGAGTATGGAATTGGCCACTTCCAAAAAAACCCAAGTTTCTTAACACTGCTCACAGCAGTGGACTTTTTGCCACTGAAGCTTTAGATTGTAGTTCCCTCTATCTGGAAGGGACACACACAGAGCAAGGCCACTCTTGACTGCTTGTGGTTCCTTATACCTCTGTGCACGTTGCAACTGTGCCCTCGGCTCGCAGCAGGGGTCCCTGCACTGCCACCAGCACCATTTTTGGGGAGCTGGCAGTCACTCCAAGCAGCCCCACACCCACATGCCTGGAACGCTGCACCTGACCAAGAATATACTGACCCAGCTTGACAGAACCGTCAGTTCTGAGAAGGATGTTTCTGCTCTTCACATCTTGGTGGATGACGTGGTTTGAATGAAGAAAATGCAGTCCTTGCAGGCACTGAGAGAGAAAACAGAAAGAGGAGGGCAAAAATGAGTGATGTGATTTCATCACACAAGAAAGGAAACAAAGAACCTAAAAGATTCCATCTCCAGGGGAATGGGGAGTAATGGCAGAGCAGTAATGGCCACTGAGAGGAAGAGCTTGCTGCTCCAACACTTGCAGAGCAGGACCTTTCTGAGGAAAGGCACGTCAGCTTTTAAAAGAGCAACACAGCATCTGCTGTTGTAGGCTGTCCCCTGCCAACCATCCAGGATGACTCCTGCTGCAGTGGACGTGCTTTTTCCTTGAAGAGGACAAAGGAGGGGTTTTGAAAGGAAAAGTCCCTCCCTTTGGTGTGAAGCAGATCACTTTTGGGTGGGAGGCTGCATGACAAAGATTTTCTTGCTGGCCTCGGCACAGGCGTGGAAGTATGACACCAGTCATTTTCCGGAAGCAAAGAGCATTTTGGCTGCACTACTATCCTTTACAGCTGAGGACTGTGAGAAATGAGTCTTTTTTCTCTGCTGGTCATTTCAAATCCTGCCACCAGCCCCTTTGCTTTTACAGGTAAGGAATGCAGTGAAGACAGACTCCAGGCAAACATTTAGAGAGGCAAGGTGGAGAACAGCAAATACAAATACAAGAGACAGAGTGAGAATACAACAGCAGAAGATAAGAGTACTGGCACTGAGTACAGAGAGTGCAGGGGCACTGGCAGGCCTTTCACTTGAGATGCTTTTACTTGCCCATAGAATAGCAGCAACACAGAAACAAAGCTTGGCACAGGAAATCACTCCAGCTCTGAGCCCCTGTTTCCCAGACTATCCTGCCCAAGCCCTTGGAAACACAGATGGGATTGCTAACCTCCCGACTGATGGCTGCCATCTCATCTTCCGACAGGTAGGTCTGGCTGATGACGTTGCTCAGAGTGCCTCCATCCATGTACTCCATAACCAGGGACAGTTCCTCACCCACAAGGTAGCTGAAAGAAGGAAACAAGGGCTTGGAGATGAATGTACATGGCTAGGTTGCTGTTTGGAAAAGACGGGTTGATTCTTCTTTTCAGGTCCCTTTGAGACAAAGACAAAATAAAGGAATAGATATTCCCTCTTGGCTGTGCATTGTTTGCCATCTGTGCAGTCTCAAGGAGAAAGGCACAGCTGTGAAAAAGGAGATGTCTTAGATGGGCAGCAAGCAAAATGTGCAGTTTAGTAACAGCCCAGATAAAAAACCTGTCATGCGTGGTGTTTCTGGAAAAAAGCACCTAGTCTTCCTGGCATGTATAGCCATGGAAAACAGTGGCAACAACCCAAGGGAAATCCTTGTTAGTTTACCTGGACGTAAGAAGACACTTGAAAAAAATCAAGCTGCAAAACCAAGTGGTGTCTGTGAATATAGAGATCATTGATTTAATAAGACACGACTCATCCGGGTTTTTGAACAATTTTCAAATACCGTGTGCCAGCAAAGACTCATGCAGACAAAATGCAATCTCTTCCCATCCACTGGAGATGAAAAGAGCAATAATTATTGGCCAATAATTACAGCTCTATTTTCTGCCAGTGACCAAAGTGGGATTTTACCTTGCATGTTTGCAGTACGTGAACAAACATTCATGAGACAAAAGCACAACTCACCTGTCTAAACAGTTGACCAGGTTGGGATTTCTATTCACCTTCATGACCATGAGTTTGTTGACTTTTAGTTCCTTCTTCCTCAGTCCTTGAAGCTGTATTTTCTTTATGGCCACCTAAAATGACATTGAAAATCAGTAACTTGAGAGGTTGGTGGCACAAGACCACAAGGCACATGGAGCGAGTGATTTTGCAATGACATAGCTGAGCTGTGCCAAATTGCCTTGTGATTAGGCACTGCAGTAATTAGGAACTGACATTCCAACAGCCCATTTCTCTGCTGCCTTGGGAGCCAGTTACAGGACACGTGGGGCCACTGACATTTTGCCTTGACCACGTGGTAACAGTGGTGTCTCAGTTATCATCCACAAACCTCTGACCACACTCTCTGCTGCTTTGTTTGGGACTCAGAAGAAGTAATCCATGCCTCAATAGTCTGTGGATACATCTTGGGCTATGGGCAGGGCTTAGGGCTTTCAGGGATGCCTTGCAGATCTCTCCCTCATGCAGTTCCCAAGTGCAGCACTGCAGGTGGCTAAGGAACTACCAGTAACTTTCAGATGGATTTGCTGGCAGCCAGAATCGAGAATTCAGGATTCTGAAGCTGTAGCCCCATAGAGCAGTGAGGTGCTCGCAGGCACCACCTTTGTTTTAGCAATGGAGAGCGAGTGAGCGCATCCTTCTCTGAAAGGAACTGCTGCCCTCCGTGCCTTCCTTCTGGCAGCTGAGGGGGACAAAGTCCCAAATGTGTTTTATGGGCTGGCACCAGTCTGTGCTTCTTGTGCCTTTTCAGCACAGCTCTGCCCAAAGCTGCAGCCACAGCTCACACCAGAGGGGAAAGCCCTCGAGTGCAGCAGAGTCTGCAGGTGCTGTTGACATTTACCTCTCCTCCTGTGGCAGTGTTGAGTGCTCTATAAACATCTCCAAAAGTCCTAGAAACAAAACAGCAGAGAAAGGAGAAGCCATTTAGACCTTGCAGTGAAAGCCAACCCACACAGGAGATCTGTGCTGTCAATGCCTAAGACCTGCAGGACACTGGAAGCATGGAGATGTCTTTGACAATGCCTTCTGAGCACACTTAGCAATTCTGATCAGCACTGACAATCTAAGCCCAGTGCCTGAACACATTTGCAGCTTGTCTGATTTCACACTTGATACCTATTCCATCAGCAAAACACCTGATGCATGGTTTTGTAAAATTAACATTGCTTGGACTCACTCACTGCCAATATTTTCCAGTTCAATGTATTTTAGAATAGGATTTTCCATCTTCACCATTCTCCCTGAGGGAAACAAAATGCAAGATGTTCACTTTAAAGCAGAGATCCCACCTTCTAGGAGATACAAAAGGCAGCCCCACTGTCTGGGGCTCTGCGCCCTCCCTTTGTGGACAGCTGGCTAACAAAAATAGGAACAGGAACTGGAACAACAAGAAAAGAACAGCAGGCCCACAGCACAAGTGGCTGGCACAGAGACTGATTTCTAGCATCCTTTGAATTGAGAGACCTCTTGACAGCAGACACACAGGGAAGCACCGGGAGATACATTCAGAGGAGACTGAGACTAGAAGAGAATACCTAGAAAGGCAAGTAAGTTTGTCATCTAGAAACATTAAGGAGAGCTGGAACTAACAGTGCCTTTGTTTTCTTGGGAAGAAACACTGTGAGATTTAGAAAAGGTTTCCTACTTGCTAAGATTAAATGCACCTGGACATCTAGAATCAATTCTTCTGAACAGATGCCAAGTTCAGAACAGGAGGAATATTGCCAAATGCTCCCATCTTTTCCACCTTGCAGGAGTTTGCCAGAAGAATGCCTCTGCGTTTGTAAACCAGAGCAGCTCATGCTAGAACCAATCCCCATGGGGCTTTCAGCATCAGGACCCTCACCCTTTACGAGCAGGCTGAGCTCAAAGGTGCCCTTGCCCGTGCCTCATGTGAAGAACCGCGCCGCATCTCTTCACCCTGACAGCGCGAATCAGTCACTCCCATTGCACTCATCCTCTCAGCACCGCACACATCCCCATCTTCCCAACTCAGCACGGCGGGCACGGGCACAGAGGACAGCAGTGCTCCTCAGGCGTCCCTGTGACACAGAGAGCTGCCCAGAGGAGATGCTGACCCTCTTGTGAGTCCAGGCCGTGCGAGCCAGAAGCCGGCCCAGAGAAGGGGCTGCTGCCTCAGGCAGCTCCACGCTGCAGCAGCCGAGCAGCAGCGGGACCCTCCCAGCTAAGGAAGGCTCCAGCCTCTGCATTCCCACCAGCCGTCAGGGGCAGGGCAGCGACCACAACAAGGCTGGCAAAGCCCAAGCATGAGCACTGACAGGCACTGATGGGAAGAAGCTAGAGTGAGCCTGAGCCCTGGACAAGCTGTTGCCCCCATTCAGGACACAACAGGATGGGCTTTGAGATCAGCCACACCGAGACGCAGATCAGTGCCCTTTTTGTCCCAACTGGTGATGGTAGACACAGAATCCACTGGGCTCTCTTCTCAACCCTACCAGATCTTATCTGAGAGCACAGCACTGGCAGCTGTTAAGGGCAAGGAGCAGATTCATTGGGTTGTGCTGCAGAATCACAAAGGGCTTGTTGTGTTCTCCTAGAGAATGATCTCAGCAGGGCTTCTGCCAGTGGCTAGGACTCAAGTAGCACAGCATTCTGCTGATCCAGGAGCAATCCCTGCTTCTGCCTTCGGCAGAGAGGGAAGCCCAGGCAAACTCCAGCCAGTCTAAGCTGCCCTCACAGGCAGCAGGAGCACCCAGAGCTCTCTCTTGCTGTCTCGGAGCAATGCCAGCACTTCTGTGACACTAAACTGAGGAGAACCCTTTGGTACAGCTTTGCTGACACGTGCACACAACACACTGTCCCTCAGATAAGAAAGATACCAGATGTACTCTGCTGCTCCAGGGAGTCACCCGCCATCTCCTGTTGCTGAGCAGCAGCTGGGTCAGCACGGGAGGTGAACCAAGGGCTCAGGCTCCACTTCTTCAGCTGGGGAGCAAAGGCTCCTTGGGACGGCACTGCTGCTTTTGCAGCAGCTTCAGTGTCAGAGCTGGTGTAGATCTGAGACAAGAAATGAGTTGATGTCAGGAAGGTGTGGCAGAGATTGCCCTGAAATGCAAGAGAGATTGCCATTTGAAATGCAAGCCCTTAGGAAGCTGCTGTCAGCCACATGCAGAGCTCATCAACTGGATTGCTTTGGATGTCTACTTGTGAAACCAAATGTTCAAAACCAAAGGCTGGTTTTACTCGAGTTCATAGCCAGTTTCTTGTTCTAAAGGATGACTGCAGCAACGACCGCTCCACTTCCTCCCAGAGACTCCTTTCCCCCTCCTAGGTCTGCAGATACATTTGCAGCTCCTCATTCTAATGTTTTACCTCCTGCCATGAAATTCTCTTTTTCTGCACCTTCCTCGGGACGTGCTCATCCTGCAGCATCTCTGGATGGTTCAGTTCCTGGGCCTCATGCCAGCCTCGGGGCTCTTGGTTGCCCGTCATTTGCTGGAACTCTGTGCAGGCTGCCAGGTAGGATGGTGACACTTCCACCTCAAGTCAAACAGAACAAAGCAGTCAGAGACTACAGCTTGCCCCTGTCAGCCAGGAGTCATCGACTGGGGAAAAAGGAAAGAAAAGGACAGGAGCAGATTATTCACAAGGGATACAGACAGCTTGTAGCTCATATTCCAAATCTATGTGAGGGACCATGTTCACTTGCAAAAACACCTCAAGAAACAAGGTCAACTGGAAGAAGCCAGCAGGAGTTCATTCGGATGACTGCTGGCTAAATGGCCAAAGGAGTAATGCCACTGTCTAGAGCATCAGCTGAGATCCAGCAGAGCAGGAAGTGTCCTTGAGAGCAGCTCTGACAGAGGCCTCATCAGGATGGCACTCAGAGGCATCACCCACCCCCTGCTGCTCTGCACTGGAAAGGCAAGGAGGGCAGAAACCACCCCTTGGGTGACTGCAGTGCCTATTGCTAATTCACTCACTTGCTTTTCTAAAGCCTTTTGCTCCTGAAGGAGGCGATTCATTTTCTCTTTGATGATTTTAATTTTTTTGTCTAGCCTCATCTTCCTTACCTTGGTCCTAGCCTCAGTTTCATACAGCTGTGCCTGCATCTGTTTGTCAATTTTCTGTAAACAACAATGGAAAGGACTCTTTCATGAGTGGAGTGGCTGCCAGTCCTTCCTTTGCCTGTTTTTGTTGATTGCCACTCTGCATAGGGAGATTCTTCTCCTCCTGGATGTCTTCATTCCCCCTCTTCGCTGCCATGATGGCACTCTGAGCTTCAGGCAGCTCTGCTTGTGGCTCTGCCTTGATGTTCTGTACACACAAAAGCAGAGCAAGTGACTGAGAGCTGCCATCAAGCTCAGCTTTTCCCTCTTTTAGCCTCAAAATCACATGTATTCAGCCCCTTCTTTCTGCTTCCCTTCCCAGCTCTGTTTCCACTGTCACCATCCTGTCCTGGTGCTGATCTCTGCAGATTCCAAGGCTCTGTGCTTCCATTGCCTGTGGGACTCCTGGCCTCCTCAGTCCCAGGAGCTCTGGTTTATGCCCCTCTTCCTGCCCTTCCCTCTGTCCCCTGGCCAGTCATGCTTACCTGGCCATTCTCCTGTGGCTCTTCCACCTGCTGCCTGAGCTGCTCTTCCTGCTCTCGGGCAGGGAACAGCTCTCCCTGAGTCTGGCATGGCATCTCAGATGAGGCAGTGTGCTCCTGCTGTTTCTCTAGAAGCACCTGCACAGAAAGCAAGAGAAGATGGGTTTGAACTTCCCATATGCCCTTTGTGGGCCAAGACTCAAAGACTGCTGGGCTCACACGTTCCCAAAGCACTGTGCTGCTGCTCTCCTGGGTTGTTCTCTGCCCGAGGGGAGGCAAAGATTCCAAAGTGACCCTGGCCCTACAATCTGGGGCCATCTGGGACTGAAGCTCCAACAGCCTCTCAGGCAGCCGACAGGGAAGGTGTGGCATTTCTCAAGGGTCTGGTGAGGGCCTCCCTCTGCTTCTGCCATGTCCTGTTTGTCTTTCAGTAGTGACTGACACCCCGGCCTGTCCCACAGCTCCATCCTGGCTCTGCAGGTGGCTTCCTGGGTGAGCTCATTCCTTGTGAGAGACACTTCTGGAGTTCACCTTCTCTTCAGGTCTGCACCAGCATTCCTCCTTCCTGACATCCACACTCTTGTTAGAAAACCGGGTCATTCAGGAGATAAGGATGCATGCAAAGATCTCTGATGGAAGTCAGAGAACCTCTATGGCCACCTCAGTACATGGAGGAGGACCAAGGTGTTTCTTCTCCCTCTTTTGTCAACTGAGAATTCTGACCAGCACTAACAGAGTTTCTCATAAGCGAATGCACTTACACAGCCCTGGGGATGCCAATGAAGGAAACCATGTGTCATGTAATGCATGTATGCGCAAAGTCACCAGACCCCAGCTACAGCATGGGATAGTTCCACTCCCTCAGGGCATGCAAAAATTTAAAGGATAAAAAGAAGGCTTCAGGGCACAAGAGGCTGGAGTAGGAAAACATGAGGGGAAAAAACAATCATCTCTGGAGGGGAAAACATCTCTGCCTGCTCACGATCAGTCAATGGAACTTGTCTCCTCTCCTGAAGCTGTTAGCGTTCAAAAACACATAATCACGGAGCGATTATATGTGGTGCTTTTTATTAAGAGCTCTGGGAATCGGGGTATATTCAACCCAAATCTGACTCCGACCATACATCCGAAATGATCATGTTTTATACTCTATCGTTACATAACTTTCATGTTAATTATTAAACTTATATTGTTCTATTGTATACATAAATTTAGCCACTCTCTGAATTTCCAACATAGTTTCTCACTATTCTTCTTATTGTTATATAATAATTACATTTAATTACTAAACAATCATCACATCTAACAATTATATAATTTATCATACTGCTTACGCAGGTGCAGTTGATCTGGGAAAGCACAAAGCCTAACATTTTAGGTTCTATCTTTAACTTTTTCCAGGGTTCCACTATCAAAGGGATGCCTTTAGGTGAGCTTTGCATCTTCCACTGCTTTGGAGCAGAGCCAGGAAGATTCAAATAGATAGATCTCCCTTTTATAATCTCTCTTTACTGTACTGTGGTATTTACAGTCTTTGAACACAGAGAGATATAATTCTCTCTCCTAGGTTTTTTTTTAGGGGAAGGTAGTGAGAAACTTAGAGAAGAAGAGAAAACAATTATTATCTCTACTAGCTGTTCTTGTTGTTTAGTATATGTAGAATGTGTTATAGTGATTGTTTACTGAAAGTGATTTGTTAATTGGATTTTAGTGATATTTGTTTAGCTTGATTAGCTAATTAGATAAAAGCTGTGTCGTGACTGTCTGGAGACAGTCACGAGTTTTTCTTTAGTAGCTTTTTAGTATAGCATCTCTTTAGTCTAGTTTTAATATAGTACTAGTGCAATATAGCTTAAGAAAGCATTTGTTTAACCTTCTAAATCATAGAGCCAAAGCACCTTATTCACCACGTGGGGGTCACCCTGAATCAATACTGTCCTTTCTGTCGCTACACACATGAGCACTCGGTATCAGTGCCCCGATCAGCAGCCATCCTGAACTTGCTCTCCTGCTGCTTCAGTAACCCACACTCTTGGGCAATCTGGAGCGTGTGGGTCCCTATGGAATGCAACCAGACCCAGAGCATTGCTGGGAACTGCACTCTCTGTGCATCTGTGCTCGGGCAAGTTCTTCTCTTGGACTCAACCACACTGATGGTGCTAAAGTGGCTGGAATCAGAAATGCAGCCCAGGCCCTCCAGCTCCTCTAATCTCTGAGCACCAGCTGGAATGCAAGGGCATTGATTTCCTGCTCAATTCCCAAACACAACACACACTGATTCCCTGGGCTGCCAAAAGACACGGGAGCCGTTACCCCGAAAGTGATGTGTTTCTGCCAGTGCTGGAAAAGGGCAGGAAAGATTGAGAAAAAGCTCCCTTGCTCCCTGGAGAAGGAGAAATTACACAAGGCTTCTCCTTCGAGCAAACAAACAAACAAACAAATAAACAAAATATGAAAGTGTTACCCACTCCAGTGTCTAAAGCACTTGGATGCAGTGAAGGGATGTTTGGCAGGGAAACAGCCCTTGTGCTGAGCATTGGCTCTATGGATCTAAGGCAGGGATCTATGGAAGTCTGCCTGAAGGTCCCTCAAGAGCCCCCATTGTCCCAGGCTAAAGCTCCCTCAGCACCTCCTCACTGGCCTTGTGCTGCCCCCCCTTGCCCAGCTCCCCTGTCCTTCTGTGCACACGCTGCAGCCCCTCCATGACTTTCTGCTTCCCAGGGCCCACAGCTTCACACAGCACTCCAGCTGTGGCCGCAGCACTGCCCAGCACAGGGCCACGCTCACTGCCCTGCTCCTGCTGCCCCACTGCTGCTGGCACAGCCACCGTGCCCTTGGCCTTCTTGGCCGCCTGGCCACACGCTGCCTCATCTTCAGCTGCTCAAGGCTGCCAGCCCTGCGTCCTTTTGGCCCACGCAGCTCCCCAGCCACAAAGGTGCCCATTTCACTTCACATCCAGCAGGCATCATTGCAAGATGGCCTTCCTGTTCTATAACCACATCTTCTAAGTAGATATAATTAAGTTTGATAGGAATAGGATTCTAAGTCACTCTGTTTAAATTAAAATGATCTAATTCAACTGTACAGGAAATTGCTCTTAATTAAATTTTTCCTATCTGCTGTCAGCAAGCATCGTTCTCCTTTCAAAACTATGTTTTTAGTTCTTCAGACTCTGAGAAGGAAATTTAAAAATATCTATAGCTGTGTTTGTTACTTTTGTTTCAGGCATGGAAATGGATTTTCTTTCAGCCTTCCTAGCTGGCCCTCTACAATCTACTGCTACTGGCCAAGCTCTCAGCTTGCTCTGCAATTCTTAAACACCAGGAACATGAAATGTTCCTTTCTCACTCACCTCAGGATCTTCAGCACTGCTGAATACACGCTTCAGGTGACCTGTAGTGGGAAGGGAAAATGAACCAGATGCTGTCAGAAAACTCCCTGAGCTGTTGAATCCCACAGAACAAGTCAACCCAAACAGAGATGATTTCCTGTTTCACAACACCCCTCCAGGAGACACATTTCATTCACACAGTCAGCAAGAGATCAGGACAATATTCTTGGCTGTGCCTACGCTTTGGCCTGTTTAGCCAGTAAATGAATACAAATATGATCAAGAAAATGCAAATTGTTCTTTAACACTCAATGCTCCTGTTCTACCAAACACATAAAACAGCTTCTGAAATCCTCTCCTTCAGGTACTCTTTTTTTTTTCAATGAGTTACATGCACTAATTCTGATTAACTTGCAGGAAACAGTTGCCCAGAAAAGCTTCCCAAAATTCCCCTGAGCTGTGGCAGTTCTGTTGTGGAAGAGCACAGCAGCACCTCTAGGGTTCAGGAGCAGACACACACTTCTTAGGAGTTTGCATTTCCTTTCAAAGGGAATCACTATTTTAGCACTCAGTCAAGTGTCAAAACAGACAATCAAATCCTTTCATTACAAAATTTAGATTAAAAGAAGCTTTTCCTGAGTTCTGGGGAGAACTATGAAGTCCTTAAAGGCCTTCTGAGAAGGCGTCCTAGTCTGCATTTGGGAAGTTGTCCTGCTTGTCCCAGCAAACTGAGGAAATGACAGACTCTGCTGCCACAGACTCTCCCGTGGAGGGAACGGAAGCTCTGCAAGTTCCCCTGCAAATGCTGCCCCTGTGGCTACAGACACCCCCTTTTTAGCTGAACCTCTTGACAGGAGCTTTACCAAACCAGTGGCATCCTAATGCTCTTTCTCTTTCAAAATCAGAAACTCAGCCACAAAGAAAGAGCAGGAAGACATGCAAGAGCCAGGTTAGGTTACACCCTAACCTAAGTAGAAGGGAAACCTCTACTTACGGGTGAAGTGTGTCACGTAATACATGGAGAAAGAAATGCCATACACAGCAAAAGGTGCCCTGGCCAGATGGTGAAACATTGTCCTTTTTGAAAGTTAGGTAAATATAGAAAAAACAAGGCTCTTGTCAGTGGGCAGCTACCCACTGACAAATTCCCCAACCAGGAGGGTTCTCCTGATGTGAGCAAGGCCTAGGGCTGCTCTGACACTCAGGCCTTCCGTGCACCAAGGCAACCTTCTGATGTCACTACGACAGGGTGGCAACCATGCCCTGACATCACAAAGCAAACGCTCCACGTTGGTCTGTGAATTTATGCACAGCAATAACCAACCTCCCCTACAGCAAACACAAAAGAGCCTGGGAAGTTCTTCTGTCACAAAGCAGCACAAATTCCCTTAATGGGCCAAACCCTGTTGTTCAAGGGATCCAAGAGGAACTCCAAGAGTGCCTCAAGCACCTACAGCCTGTACCTCAGCTGAGCACTCAGATGGGACACAAGCAAAGGAAACCAGACCAAGAAAATGGCACACAGCATTGCACATGTGAAAAATGACTCTCACTTTTAAAATTTTAAAGGTTTATTAAACCTTAACAAAGGACTACAAAGCGAAAAATTGCAGCATTGGGAGTCTCTGTGACTAGCAGTCATGTGCTCATCTACAAAAAGGATGCTCTGCCTTTTATACCCTTAGCCCCTCTAAAAGTTTTGTCAGTCAACTCTTTCTCTGCTGTCCATTGGTGGAGATTACTTTCTTGCATCTTGACTGGAGGTCAGGTGTTGTTACACCCTGCCTGCTGGTCACAAGCCAGCCCTCCCCAAATGCCCTGACTACCAAGGCTATTACAAGAAGGATGGGAAAGAGGACTATGGGAGGATATATTGCAATACCATCACTACACATTTGAACATCCACATAACATCTACTTCTTAATTGTCAGAGCCAACCATTGCATTACTTGTCTAGAATACACAGAACCAGGAGAGAAGCCACTGTTGGCATCACAGCTGAAATGCTTCCTAACAAATCTCCCCACATATTTGCACCTTTATCGGACATGCCCAGGGCTCCGGTGCGTGTACATCTCTGCCTTTCTTCCCCTTTGGCAGCAGTGGAACTGGCAGCATCTGCCTGCCAGCAGCAGCTGCTCCAAGCTGGGGACGTCACTGGCGGTTCTGATTTCCAGAGGCTTCTGTGTGCCAGGGGAAGCCAAGGCAGGGGTGGGTTGAACGGTGCTGGCGCTGCTGCTGCTCTGTGCCAGAGAGCCCCGGCTGGGCAGGGCACGGTGCCCACTGCGCTGCAGGCTCCTTCTGCTGCCACAGCTGGGCACACCTGGAAACAAGGCATGACAACTTGTGGGGAAGCCAAGTGGTTTCTGGGGCTGCACTGCTCTGCACACACCCAGGACACTGCAGCACAGAATTTTAACCCTCAAACAGGTAAACCAAAGGGAAAGAGCTGTAAAAGATTTCATTTTGACCATTCTTACCTGCTCAACAGAAGTCTTCAAAATGAACGTTACCAAGCAGGGCCCAATCCCTGCTGCCAGCTCAGGGTTAGAAGAGAGGCAATCCTTGATCTCAGCACTGGGTGTGTGGGGAATCACTTCCCTAATACATGCACACCAAACAATCTCACTTACTAGTTTGTATCCATTCAATACTTTGCTGAAACTCACAGGCTAAATATTCCCCCAAATTATTTAATTTACTGATTGATACTTATTGACTTATTGATACTTAAATTACTTCTCCAAACTTACTGACATGAGAATAGGAGTGTCCTTTAAGTCCCTGCTGGTCATTGTCACAGGTTCAGGAGGAGACCCATGCACAAAATAACCCAGGACAAAACTGGGCTTGCAAAGGAAATTCATTCTATTTGTTGAAGTAGCAAATAATACATACCAAGCCTTAGAGTCCTAAAAATCCGCTGAGCAGAAGGAGATGGATAGTGGTGCTCAGCAGCAGGGGCAGGTAGGCAGTGCACTTTCAGGACATCTCCTGGATCAAAACGCTGTGCATCTCATCCTTCTCACCCTTCTAGCTCAGAACCAGGCCTTGCATCTCCTGCTTAGGAGTGGAATTTCCCAGTTACAGCACCAGCTCACACATGGCTGGCATGTGAGATGAGGCCAATGAATCAAGGATTTAAAAGAACTGGAAGAGTTAAAATTTTAGCAAGATTTAGTTAGGGGGAAAGAGTATAGCAAGAAGAGTAGAAATAATAAGGAATAGTTAATTTTTAGCAGATAAGGTGGTTAAGGCTAGGGTAATATATCACTTGCCTGTCTTTACTAGGTTTAAAGAAGCGGGATGGGATGCAGATTTCTTTGCGACAAAGAAGAGGACCGTAGCCTGCACCTGGGCCCCGAAACTTCAGCTATAGCCAAGGGGTGCGAAAGCCTGCCAACAGGTCATAAGGAAAGAGGTCAAATTGAGGAAGACGTCTTGGCCTTCATCTGAAGGAGACCATTCCCCACTTTAAAACCCATCCACCCACGTGATGTGAAAAAATCTGCAAATGTGAAGGAACTTTGGACTCAATTATAACACATTTTAATACAGAGGGGGTAGGTGGGGTACCTAATGAATATGAATTACTCATTTTGGGAATTATATGAATATGTAAGACTTTTTTAAGATAAGTAGAGCAGCAGTGATTCTTCACACATGTCTTTAGGAGACAACTCCTCGTGTGCCTGGCGCTGTAATAAACATACCACCTTCTACCTTTAACTGTGGTGAGCCACCTCATTTGGTGGCTGTGGCAGGAACGCTTCTCTGCTCCAGCGAGAACAACCGGGCTCTGGACGTCTCTGGATGCTGCCAGGACATTCCTTTCCTGGAGGCACCTCCGCTCTCGGCTGTTCCTCGTGGGGGACAGTCAAGACTGCTAGGACTGTGGAGAAAGGGAATGTTTAACTCTGTATAAAGTAACCCGTAAGGCGTACGCAGGGGAAGGGCTGTTCATAAGTCACACAGAGATGTCCTGTGCACAACGTACACCTGTACAGTTTGGGTTTGGGTCTGGCTGCTAGCGGAAAGGATTTGCTGTGTCAATAAGGACCTGCTAGCAATTCTGGGGGTGAATTGAGCAAATCCTGTTTTATTGCTGCTATTTATCCTGTGTGTTGTATTTGTGGCTGTGTTTTCAATGTGTGAATGTTTGAGGAAGATGATATGGGTGGATGCTGATGTGGTGGATGGTGTGTATTGTGTTGAGCAAAGCTAGCACTCTGTCCCCTCATAAAGAGATACTCCTTTCCTGGTGAGCCTGTGTGTGGGGACTTTCTAATTGCAGGGGTTGGTGTTCCCTGTGACACCTGGTTCTTGGGTATACAGGGGGGTTGAGTGGTTTTTCTCCCACATTGTGGTCATTTGGGACTGCACGGTTGTGTTTGGGGAGATTTTATGATTTTGCTTTCAACAACTGCAGCAATTATGCAGAAAACTACAGTGTGGTGATGTATTATGTTGAACTATGGTAGTTTCTTTTTTACCACCCCTCCACCCTGAGGGTTTAAAATCTCCTGCCACAAGGTGGACGCTCTCTTTCTTCCCCTGGACATCCTCTGTCCTCTCCTGGACATTCCCATTCTCTCCTGGAGTTGTTCTCCATTAAAGCTGTGGGACTTTGGTCCCAGGAAGAGAGAGCACCTCTCGTCTTTTGCTTTTGTCCTTGTCAGTGTCACTGGGCCCACAGCTCGCCAAACTGATCCCCCATGAGGTGAAAAGTGACAAATGGCCCCACATACACAGCTCAAAAATTGGCCACATTTTTGATGGACTGGAGCGTTTGCCACACTTTTGGAATTCCCTATTCTCACACAGGTCAGGCAATTGTTGAAAGGACGCACCACACTCTAAAACCCATTCGAGATCAACAAAAGGGGGAGTGGCCCAAGCAACACCTCAGATGAGGTTGAGCAAAGCTTTATATGTCTTTATGTTTTGAATAGCTCATTTGCAGAACCTAATCCTCCAATTTTTAGGCACTTTTCAAACAGCACACAGGCAAAATTGAAAGAAAATCCTTCCGTTTTGATTAGAAACCTTGAGTTAGGACAAATTGAAGGACTATTTGCACTAATCATTTGGGGCAAAGAGTATGCTTGCATTTGCACAGGTGCTAGACCTAAGTGGGTCCCCGCGAAGGACGTGAAACCATCTCATACACAAGAGCGCACCGACAATTCCACCAGCAGGGAAATGAGCACACAGACATGAGCCGCACAGAGAAGCTACGATGCATGCCAGACATTCCCTGTTCAACCTGTGAAAGCTACAAATCTTGAGTTTGATGTTGATTTTTGGACTGTGAAAATGGTTTGGATCATAGTGATCTTTCAGCAAAAGCGTGATGTCCATTGTCAGCAGTTTCACCCTTAGGGGGTACTGGGGTAGTACAATTGCACCACAAACTGGAGCATCTGTCCTCAGGATATGGGGAGTAACATTTAACTGAGGATCTCCCTGGTACTGAAACTCAGCACAAAATTCCATTGCCAATGAACCAAGAATTCCAATTCTTGAGGTTCAGAAGGTGCTTTAAGAAGATCAGGGGCCCAGTGATGCCAGCTGGTTATGGGATTGGTCTCGTTGGCAGCCTCACACCAATATTTGTCACGATTGGGTATTGGTTACTCCTTGGCTGGCACAGGCACACTGACCAAATGGGTTGCAAAGGATTTGTCTGGGCTCAAATTGGTCAAACATATGGTGTCTGAGCCTAAGTCTAAAGGCTAAAGCAAGGCAAACATTCATTACTGGTTAATCTACAGGCATATATGCATGCCAAAGCAAGCAAGCAAAACCAACAAGCGCCAGTATATCATTTGATCAAGCTCCATGTTCCTGTTCAGCTGCTTTTTGGCAAAAGCTTCCCCATCTATTTCAGTTCTCAAGCAAATCTTTTTAGCACGTGTTCAGGGCATTGAAACCATTATACCAATTGGGGTGTTGGCTGAAGGGGTGTTGGCTGAAGAAAGAAGACAGTGCTACTTCCATTGCAATTAGTGACATGATGACTGATGTTAGTGCTGTCAGACATGCAACCTTACAGAACAGAGCAGCAATTGATTTTCCTTTACAGGCACATGGACATGGTTGTGAGCAATTTGAAGGACTGTGTTGCATGAACCTGTCTGATCATTCTGAATCCATCCACAAAAGCATACAAAAGCTGAAAGATTTGACAGCTCCAACTAAAGAAGATGGTGGGTCATGGTTAGATTATTTGTTCCAAGGATGAAGCTTTGCACCTTGGCTAAGAGAACTTTGTAGAATAGGTCTCTATGTATTGGGTGTTTTGGTAGTGATAGTAATAGTAATACCTTGCATACGTTGGTGTGTGCGACAAATGATGGACAAAACTATCTAACAAGTTTTAATCACAAAAGAGATAGAGGTAGGAAATGGATTCACAGAGTGTTCTTGAAATCTCACAGAGATGGTTGATGAAGGTATAGACATGGAGGAATATTTTGAATTAAGACCTTGGAACAGACAAGACTTTTGTGGAACAATGACTTATGATTGCTATCAGACATGACTCATGCCCTTTGAACTGACTGGACTTCCACAGCATTGAAATTGCTGTGTTGGAATATAGCTAAGCTTAATGCGAGCAAAAAGGATGCTTTAAGCAAGTAATAAGCAGGTATAGTATAGTAAAGCTATGAAATGCAAAGTAGTTAATAAACAACATGGTTACAAAGGTTTCTTTTTAGTTGTACCGAGAGAGGGAATTGTGGGAATCCTTCAAATCAAAGGGTTTTGGGAAAGCTGCAAAAGGCAGGCCTCAGAGACAGCAGAACTGCAATTAGAGCTAAGCAGCAGCCATGAGATAGGTCAGCAGAAAAGTTACATAAGAAGTAGAAGAGTAAGGGCAAATAGAACAATGGTCTGTGTATTAATGCTTGGCTAGAATAACTCCCTAAGCTTCAACAAAGTATCTCTACCAAGATATTAGAACTTCTAAGCTTAATAATGGAGCTCTGTGCATTGCCTTTTAAGGCTTACAAGTAGGTATTGTATTCAAAATAAGCAAGCATTGTTTTAACCAAAGGTACGTGTGCTTATAGTGGTTGGATAGAACTACTATCAATATACTTCTGCTTTGTGTGATTGGTCAAAAACTTTTCAAGTAAGTTGTACCATTAAGTTCTTTGTCTGCTGCCAGAGATGTGAGCTGCTGGCATCTTCCCATAGTCGTAACCATGTAATGAGACTGATGCTAGAAAACAAACAGCTCGAGGCAGTTCCTCAGCAGTCCCATCCTGTTTGTGATTTGTACATAGACCCCCTGCTGGCAATAATATATAGATCCTTAATTGCATCTATGATAAATTAATACGTATTATTTCATTCATTTTGATATCTTTTCATTTCATATAGATTTAAATATATTTGTTTTCTTCTTCCAGCTTGGGAGTATGAAGATTTACAACAGTGCAAAACCATCTGCTCACACAGCAGTCAGCTCCCGGGTGTGTGCATGCACCCACCCACTGTGCTTGCTTTTCTCAGCATCTCGGGGCTGCTGTTTGCACAGAATTGGGATGAATTTACCTCAACAGAGCCACGAGTGGGGTGTCCAACTTGTCGTGAACACTCATGTGGCAACGAACAACACAGAGCTCTCAAATCGCATTATCACAGATCATCTCATTCCTGCTGGGCACTGCAGAACTCTAAAAAAGACACAGAAGAGGGGTGGAAAACATTGGCATCATGCTACTGCTGGTATCCTCCTGGAGGAAAATCTGTTGGGTTTCTTAAGGTGGTAGCTTTACAAAACCTAGGAAAACAGCTCAGTAGTGGTAGCCCAATTGTGAATGGTTTCCTTGACTTGGCAAAGGCTGGGGTATTAACAATGGACTCCGTCCTTGGTTCAAATCACCTGCAGACAAAAGCACCGCCACCAGCAGCAGCTACATCAGTCAGTTTTCTCAAAAAGCTGTGTTAAATTTGGGAGAAGAAAGAAAAACACATCAGACACTGTGGATTATTGACAAGACTCTGAGGAACAGTTCCAAAGCAAAGGGCAGCAGCTTCTCTCTGGGGCACTCCTTGTGCTCCAAGGCAGCCGGGCTGCCCTGGCTGCCCAGGACCCTGCGCCCCGCGGGCTCTGCAGATCTGCACAGCGGGGAGGCAGCTTTGGGCACCTCAGCCCCTGGGCAGGAGGGGCTGCTTGCTCTGCAGGGCTGCCTGTGGGCAAAAGCAGGGTGCTGGCCTTCTGCTCTTGGCCCCAGCCTGGCCTTGCAGGGTTAATGATGTTCCCTTGTCTGAAATGTGCTAAAGACAGACTTGTTTGTTTCCAGCTCTGCACAGGTGTGATTTGCAGCACAAAATACTGAAGGACTAAGGCCTGAACAACAGACCCTGACTGAAGCCTCAACAACAGGACCTGAGCCAAAGCTGCCCTCTAGATCACCTTCCCAACCCAATGTTCTATGTACCTGCTCCTTAACCAAGTGTTATTATCAAAAGGATTGTTGCATCCATTCACTGGTGAAACATGTCTTCACCTTTCTGCATGAGGAAAATGGACCAGGCCACACCTGGCCTTGGTTCCTCCTTGAGCCCTGGCCAGGCTGGGGGAGAAAAACAAGAGGAGAATGACACCAGCTGTGCCCCCAGCAGAAGCTCTGGCACATTGCTCGTCCAGCACGATCAGAGCCAGGCTACTCTCACAGCGCACTCAGAAGCCTCGTGGCCACCAAAGGTGGAGGCACCGCAGGATTTCCCGGTTCCCGGCCGTGGCTCTGCAGGGCTGGGCTGGGACAGCTTCCCCCAGCTGATGTGCAGCTCTGGATGAAGGGGAAACCATTGGGCTACCTGGTGATGGATCTTCCTTAATCACCAGAGGCACCCTTTTGTAATAATGCTGAGGTGCATTGCTTAGCTTATCCTTTCCTGACTCTTTTTTGCACTTTTGCATTACAGTAAATTACACTATTCCTTCAGCTGGTTGTCTGTGTCTGCATCTCTGACCCTCCCCACCATCAAAACAAACACACAGCCAGTTTAGCACGAGACCTGCCTCTCTGCCACCCTATCTCTTGGCAAACACTCCTGATTGCCATCTGCACAAATGAAATTCCCACTTTGTAACTTCCTTTTCTGCAGACAGGTGAGAAAAGGAACCACTCCCAGTTCTGGACACCTCCAGAAACCAGCTGCTTTCAGCAGTCACAACCCTGAAATATCAACCTCCTTCCTTAACCTGCCACAGGGAGCTCCCACCTTTTGTCCAAGGATACCCACAGAAGTGTTGGAGAAGGCAGCAGTTTGAAACACAACTGCTTCAGAGTTTAAACCTGCCTTTATCAAATGAGCACACACCAACCTGTCCCAAAGGGAAAGCAGGCAGGAATGAGAAGCTCCTCTCCCACAACAGCAAACTCTGTGCTTCCTTCTGTACCAGCTGGAGAGTGGAAGCCATGGGCTGCACCTCACTTTGGGAAGGAGCCCTGGGAATTGGCCTGATCTGGGAGGGCAGCAAAAGGAATTCCCCAAAAAACAGGAAAAGATTCTCTGGAAGGAATAGATGATGACAACATTTCCGCGGAAAAGCAAAAAAAGAATAATTGAAGCATTTCAAGAAGTGCCCAGACTGAAATTTGTTTGCCAATACACCAACCCCAAAGTCCCTCTGGTGTGTCAGGAAGCTCAGGAATGAACCTGCAAGGCTTGGATAAACATCACTGGTGTCCATCCCCCAGAGCACAAGCAGCTCCCCAACAAGATTTCAAGACTAAGGGACAAAGCTTCCCCCTCCAGCTCTCCACAGCAGGGAGTCTCTTCCCACTGCAAGAACTTCTTTGTCAGTCTACAGTGACAAGAGTTGGCTGCAGGAGGCATTTGCAATGGAGCTCTCCCCAGATGGGGGGGAGAAAAAGAAGAGGTGATTCCTGAGAATAGAAAAAGGCAACACCCTTTGGGAAGAGATCAGCATGAATTCACTACAACTCTAGGCCAGAAATCTCTTGAAGAAAGCAACATCCATCCATGGGGCAGCACTTTGGCTTTGATATCAATGCTGACAAAATTGCTGCCCCTTCCTGCTGCTGTAGCTGACTCCAATTCACGAGAAATGTGCCAACACTGCTAAAGACAGGCAGACATGGTGAGATAAAAACAGCTAGTCTGCTGAAAAGGAGTCCAAATTAATGTTTTCTAACTCCCCCTTTTCATCCTTTCCGCAGCCAAGAGAGAGCAATGTCCTTCCTCTCTGTCCTCGATGATGACCCAGGCATGGGATGCAGCATGGGGACAGAGCCTGTCACTGCTCCCAGTGCCCTGACCTGCCCTTCCCTGCCTGCCTTGCCCTTCCCTGTCCTGGTGGATCCTGCTGTACTGTGCTGTGCTGTGCCGAGCCAAGCCCAGCCAGCGGTCACGCATTTTGGAAATGACCCTCCCCTGTGCCGCCCGCCAGCGTAATGAACATACCACTTTCTAACTTTGACTAGTTAGAGAGTCTTTGTTGGTGATTTTCAGTTTTAACAATTCAGGGAGCTTTTGTTTTCCCTGATAGAAGTACAGTTGCTGCCAAGGGAAACACACCCAAAGACCAGTAGTGACCCAGCCTTCCCTTTGCTTCCCTTTTCCTTCCCTCACTGCTACACAGCGCTCTCATACCAGGACTTCATTGCTGCCTCACCTGAGGATTTAGAGCTGCCTCCAGGCCCTTCCAGGCTAAGTGAATGTGCTCAGGACTCCAAAGTTTTCCTAGGTTCTTGGGAGAAGGTGTTTGCATCATTTGGACTTCTTGGGGTTTCATCAGAGAAGCCAGACACAGGCAGATTTCATCTCCACTGTGAGCTCTTCATTCTGCTTCTTCCCATGAAGCTTAAATGCCAGCCTGAGCTCATCGTTCCTCTGGTTCCCACAGATCATCACAACTCTTCCATGGCCTCTCCAGAGAGGAGCAGCTGCACATCTTCAGAGCAGCAGTTGCCAGCCCACAACCCATCAAGGAGGGAAAGTTTCTACCCTTGCTTTCCAAGCAGATTCTGGTTAATGACCCTTTAAAATGTTTTCCTGCAGTGCTCTATCATGGGTAGATCTCAAGTGAGAATCAGGTAGAAAGGGTCAAGTCGCCTAGGAAGAGGGACCTTGAAAACAGAAAGATTCTCTGCCTGCTTTTCCTGTCCTTGCTGCAGATTTGGATGGTGTTCTGGGCATTTTGCAGACAGCCTCTCTGTAGGGGTACAAGGGCAAGGTCAAAGATATTGCCTAACAAGTGGTCAGTGTTAGGTGCACTCTCCTCTTTCTTTGAATGAAACCAAACTAGGACTCTGATACGATATTGCAGATGTTTAAGACTGTCTGCCCTGCAAATCAAGCCGTGCCATTTGATGCTGGCAGGGGGCTATGTAGAAATCACGAATGGGCCAGGTCTGCTGTGGAATATGCCTTGAGCTGCTTTATTTTCCAGCATCAGTCTCATTACATGGTTATGACAATGGAAAGATGCCAGCAGCTCACATCCCAGGCAGCAGACAAGGAACTTGATGTTACAACTTACTTTATAAGTTTCTTGACCAATCACACAACACAAAAGCATATTGACAGTAGTTCTATCCAATCACTATAAACACATGTATCTTTGGTTAAAACAATGCTTGCTTATTTTGAATACAATACCTACTTGTAAGCCTTAAAACACCATGCACAGAGCTCCATTATTAAGCTTCAAGCTTCCTAATATCTTGCTAGATAAACTTTTCTATACCTTAGAGAGTCATTCTAGCCAAGCATTAATACACAGACCATTGTTCTATTTGTAATTGCTTTTCTGCAGTTTAAATAATTTTTCTGCTGACCTATCTCATGGCTGCTGCTTAGCTCTAATCACAGTTCTACTGCCTCTGGGGCCTTCCTTTTGCAGCTTTCCCCAAAACCCTCTGTCCTGGTTTAGGGCAAATTTGTTAAAGAATCTGCAAAGGAGGGTCCCTCCAGAAAGCAAACCCACACAGCCCCTCCCCCCCCAACTGGTTCGGGAAGAATTCCTCGGAGAGAAGTGGAAAGAACCTGTTTATTTGACAGACACAGCACCCCCAGCACACAAAATGAACAATACCAGATGACACCGCTCTGAGAAAGATGACAAAATCAGAAAGTCTCTTTCGGGGGTTGTTGCTCTGTTCTCAGTCCCTCCGGCACTGGGGCAGCTGCTGCAGCCAAACGGTGCAAACCTTCGGTGTTCCCAGGTCCCAGTCCGGAGCAGGTTCGAGATGGTCACAGAAACAGGAAAGGAGAAAGAGTCCAGGAAGGAATTTGGACTGTTTAGCTAAACTAGCTAATAAGCAGAAGCAAAAGCGAGAGCAGAAGCAAGAGCAGAAAAGAGAGCAAGCAAAGCAGCAAGCTGAAAGCAAGAAGCCAAAACAGCCCTATGTACTGCCCGTCTCTGTGTCCCTGATAAGAGAAACCCAAACAAAACTTCCACTCTTCAGAGCCGGTCTTAAAGGCACAGAACATATGAATGGGGATACAAGCATCATAATGTCACCCCAGGACACCCTCTAATTTTGTAGATTCCCACAATTCCCCCCCTCTGTTCACCTAAAAAGAAACCTTCATAATTGTGTCATTTATTACTTGTGTTTCGTAGCCTTACTATAATATTTCTGCTTATTACCTATTTGAAGCATTTTCTCGCTTGCACTAAACATTGCTATATTACAACACAGCAATTTTAATGCTGTGGAAGTCCTGTCAGTTGAAAGGGCATAAATTATGCCTGACAATAGTTACAAGTCATTGTTCGAAAAAGTCTTGTTGATTCCAAGGTCTTAATTCTAAACCTTCCTCCATGTCTATACCTTCATCGACCATCTCTGTGAGATTTTGAGAACTCTCTGTGAATCCATTTCCTACCTCTCTCGCTCTTGTGTGATAAAAGCTTCTTTGATAGTTTTGTCCATCATTTGTCACACACACCGACATATGCAAGGTATTACTACTAGTATCACTGCCAAAACACCCAATACATAGAGACCTATTCTACAAAGTTCCCTTAGCCAAGGTGCAAAGCTCCATTCTTGGAATAGATCATCTAACCATGACCCACCATCTTCTTTAATTGGAGCTGTCAAAGCTTTCAGCTTTTGTATGCTTTTGTGGATGGATTCAGAATGATCTGACAGGTTCATACAACACAATCCTTCAAATTCCTCACAACCATGTCCTTGGGCCAGTAAAAGAAAATCAATTGCTGCTCTATTTTGAATAGAGTAGCAGGTCTAATACTATTAACATCAGTCAACATATCACTGATTGCAGTGGATGTGGCATTAGTTTGTTTACTCAGCAACATCCAACCTGATCTTATTGTTTCAATGCCATTGCTGAAGCCAATTGGGGTAAAAACAAACCTGCTGAAATTCTTTTTGCAGCCTTCCAAGGCATGAAATCTTTTTCAGTTTTCATAATAATGACAAGCAAATCTTGTTCCCCTTTGTTTCTTCCTAATGACTGCCTCGGTAGTAGGTGCTATCACAGTGAGCATTCCAATGCTACATGGGCCACCTTCAAGGTGTTCTGGAATGCCCTGCCAAGCCCTATCTCCACAAATGAACCAATATCCCTTGGGCAATTGTCGTGGATATTGGTCAGCCTCAGAAAGCACATCCTAACTGTTTGAATAATTACACCAAAAACTTAAGTTTCTGTATGCAAAATAATGGGGAGTAACATTGTATTTGAGGGATCCCCTTCTTGCTAATCATTAGCTGTAAATGTAAGGCAAAAATCCATTGTTAAAGAACCAAGGATTTACAATTCTTGGGGCTCAGATACTGCTTTGGGAAGTTCTTTGGCCCAAACGTTCCAATTCAGTGCAGGATTGTTCCCATTGTCAATTTCACCTGGCTCACCATTGGATTGCTTTTTGATCAAAGGCAAATCTTTTACTGGCACACCAACCAGACAGGTTGAGTAAGGCTTTTCTGGTTCCAAATTAGACAAACATATGGTATCCGAGCCGGCTGCCTGGGCAAAGGTCACCCAAGCATTTGGTTTCGGTTGTTCAGCAGGCAAATCTGCACGACAAGAAGCAATTAAAACCAACCAACACCAGCATATAATTTGATTTTGCTCCATCCTTTTCATGAGCTAAGTTTTAGTAAAATTTTCACATACATATCAATTTAAAAACTTGGCTTTGACCTTAAGATAAGATTTTGACTTAAAGATCCAATAGAGGGGATCTATAACTTAACAAAAACCATGCTTTTGCCAAAAATAAGCTCTATAAAACAAACAATTGACACACTTATAAATAACATAAAATCAGAGTTTGCAGGTTCCACCAATGCACAAGGAACGTCAGGCGTGACCCGGGATCCATCTGCTTGACTCACATCTGCGTACTTGCTTCCTCCATTCTGGGCTCGTCAACACATTCTGGGGTGCGATATGGTTTGACATTTTTGGCTGGGACCCACTTAATTCCAGCACCTTTAGAGACAGAATCATACCCTTTGCCCCAGGTGATTAATCAGAAAGGACCTTCAATTTGTCCAGTGTCAGGGTTTCTAATTAAAACAGGGGGATTTTCTTTCAGTTTTGCCTGTGTGTTATTTGAAAAATGCCCAAAAACCGGTGGATCGGGTTCTGCAACTGAGCTGTTTAAAAAATTAAAAACATACAAAGCTTTGTTTAACCCTACTTCAACAGGGAGTAGTGTGACCTCCACTCCCTCCCTTTGTTGGTCTAGAATGTGTTTTAATGTCTGATGTGCACTCTCAATAATTGCTTGACTTTTGGGAGAGTGTGGAATACTAAAGATGTGACGAACACCCTATTTTTTTAGAAATGTGGCTAATTTCTGAGATATATATACGTGGGACTATTGTCAGTTTTTACTTCTTGGGGCACACCCAATGAAGCAAAAGCTAGCAAAAAATGATGGCTGCTTGTATTTGGAGGCTGGGGAACTAAAAACGGCAAAAATTTTGGGAGAGGCTTGGGGGAGGAATTTACACGAAAAGAATTCTCAGAACTGTAAAGCAATTTGCTCGCTTGAGCGAGATCTGAGAGGGAGTCCTCTTGAGAAGGGAAAGCAGTGGCAGGAGTGATTTTCGCAGCTTTTTTACTAGGCAGAGTAGATATAGAGCTAATTTCAGCAGTTTTTGCTTGCACAACTTCAGAACAAGCAGCTTTTGTATTGCAAAGCTTCTTTTAACTCTCATCTTCTCTAGAACACAACTTCTGACTCTTCACATTCTTGGAATGCAACGAAAATCCCGAGCATTTTCTTGGGAATTGCAGGGGTGAATGGTTTTGTGGAGGAATGGGAGGACGGCCTGTCTTAGCATCAGTGACGCAGGGAATCCCTGAAGAAACAGAGAACACAACTGAAGCTGAAAGTGGATCTGATTTTTCTTTTTTGGGGATTGGGGTGCTGTCTACACTGCTTGGAGAAACTTTGGACGCACTAGAAGGGAAGGAAACTTGAACAGAACTTGAGATTTCTTCAGAAGAGGACAACGGCTCAGCACTACCCGGAATTAAAGTCTCAGAACTAGGTGTTCTGTTTTGGCATTTGAGAAAGTTTCTATTACGATTATTTTGTTTAAAGCTATTTATTAAAGTTTTGGAGACAGGCATTAGTTTGTTTACAGTCTTTTCTTTTTGGAGAGAGAATAGATTACAAATTTTCTAGTTTATCTGGTCTTAAAAATTAAAGGTAAAAGTAGACTGAAATCTATATTTTGAGTATTTGCTTTTACTCAGATTAATAAATCTTTCAGTTTATGTTTTGAGATGTTTGAACGTCTTTTATCTTGTAAAATTTTCTTAAGCTGGTAAAAAACATTCTATTCTGTTTAGATAAATGATTTCCCATTGTGTAGCCCAGGAGCCCCAAGAATGCTACTTACTACTTACAAGGACATCAGGTGTAGATGACGAAGGGGATGATTTATTCTTCTTTTTAACAGCTTGGGCTTCTGGCGACTGAACTGTTTAGGCTTTTTTTTTTTATTATTATTCTTTTAGTCTAACAAAGTTTTTCACAAATTGTAGATACCCACACCTTGTTCCTGTGCTAAAAGCTCATAGGCACAATAAAAGTTATTTAACCCTTTTGATAATAAGCCCAAGGCATTGTGTGGGCAGGCAGAGGCAGGCAGGAGGCAGAGCTGTCAGCAAAGGAAGGGCCCAGCCAGGTGGGGCAGCCAGGGGATGCCAACAGCCTGCAGGGACAGAGGCGCAGGGCAGGGACACTGTGGGACAGCCTGGGCTGCACAGGGCACAGGGATGGGCAGCAGCTGCAAGACAGTCCTGCCAGAGCCAACTTGGGCAGCACTTTGGCCTTAGCTGCTGGCCCTGGGGCCAGGAGGGGACAAGTGACCCTTGCAGGCCTGGGGCCTCATGGCCTCCTTGTCCCTGCTCAGCAGCCTGGCAGGGGCCGCCCCATGCTCCTGCCCCTGGCATTGCACATCCCCACATGCCAGTGCCCATCCCGGGAAGAGCCCTGAGCAAGGAGGGAGGGAGAGGATCTGCCTGGCCAGGGGCTGGGGCTCAGGCCTTGGCCCTTTGCCTTCCTCAAACACATCCAGGTTTGCTCAGCACCAGAGACACCTTTCCGTTGCTCGTCCTCAGCTGGCATCACTGCCTGCAGGGTTTGGCTCTAGCTGGAACCTGGGGACACTTTCTCACTTGTGTCCCTGACACAGGTCTCTTCAAAGTCCAAGAAACTTCAGTGTTTCAATAGAACTGAGTTCTTGATGGTTCTGTGACATCACTCAGGGGCTGGTGGCATCTCAGAGCTGGCTGTAACATCACAGGGCTGGTTGTGACATCACAGAGTAGAGTGTGAGGGCATAGAGCAGAGTCTGCCATCATAGAGGGTGGCTCTGTGGCATCAGAGAGTGGGTTGTGACATCACCAGGTGACTGTGTAACATCATGGAGCAGGCTGTGACATCACAGAACAGATTGTGACATCACAGGGTGACATTCTGACATCAGTCTTCTGTGACATCACAGCACTGCTGTATGACATCATAAGGGGACAGAGTTTGCTCTGTGACATCAAAGGGGCAGTGTGACATCACAGAGATGGCTGTGTGACATCAGAGGGACTGTGTGACATCACAGATGGCTGTGTGACATCACAGGGGCTGTGTGACATCACGGGGCTGTGTGACATCACATGGGCAGTGTGAGGTCTCTGGGGAGGTCACTCTGCCCCGGTCCCCCTCACAGCTCCCCCCAGAGCAGTCCCACCCTGCTCATGCACAGCAGGGTCCCCTGTCCCCCCAGGTCCCCCTGCCCCTGGCCCCGCAGCCTCCCCCAGAAGATGTTCCATGAGATCGACCCCAGAGCCTGACATGGGGACGGGGGGCCGGGGCCCTGGGGGTGGGACAGGGGGACAGGGACCCCCCGGCAGAGTCTCCGTGTCCCCCAGGGCCAGAGCCTGGGCCAGGGCTCCTTCACCCTGCTATAGATAAATATCATAATATTGGCTTTTTGCAAATATTAAAATGAATTTAATATGTGTTATGCTACAATAGCTTTGTTGTAAAGATATAATTTTTATTTCTGTTTTTAATTAAGCTTAGACATAGTAGTGAAATATCTGACAGAAGTGTGCTTGTGTTAAACTGCCTGCTTGGATGGGATCACATCCAATGCACACAGGATGAGGACGCCTGTACAGATCTGCCAACTATCAGCACTCACTGTCTGAAGGCAGAGTGGACCAAGGCCCAGAAACTGGAGGTGATAAAGAGGAGCCAAAACCACAGCCAAGAAACACACATGCTCTGAAAAGGCAGACCCAAGGAGCGGTCATGTAAAATTGTTCCTGGAATATGTAAAGTAGTTTATGGATATGCATGAGGGTCTATGAATATGCAACAGGCTGATATAAGGGGAAAGGTATTTCAGGGGGATCCCCGAAGGTAACAGGGTGCTCCTGGCTGAGAGCCGTAATAACCTTTGCTCCATGACCCTGGTCTCCCATTGTCCTTTATTAAACTTTTTACATTTTCACAGGAGGGTGAACGTGCTTTTCACCAATGGAATCTCAAGGAAACAAGGGTCAGTTGTTAAGCCAAGGCTCTCCTGTGACCAAGTGGGGCCTCATGGGACACCGGTGCAACTGGGACATTGCCAGGTCTGGTAGGAACAAGGCTCCATTATTGCACAGCAAGGCCTCAGGGCGCCCAGGAGAGCAGCGTGACAATGACATCTTGGGGAACCAAGTGTCACCTGCAAACACAACGGGGCCTCATGGAAGCCAGGTGCCATTTGGATATTGCCAGGGCAGGTGGAACTCAGTGTCCACTGTGACACAGCACAGCCTCATGGAACTCAGCAGAGCACTGGGACAGCCTGGAATCTCATGGAGTCAAGGCTCTGCTTTGGCAAAGTGGGGCCCACAGGACACAGGTGCCACCGGGACAATGCCAGCTCTTGTGGAACCCAGTGTCCACTGTGACACAGCAGAACCTCATGGAAACATGGGGACCACTGTGACACAATGGAATCTCATGGAAGAAAGTGTCAGTTGTGAACGCAGCATGGCTTCACAGAAACCAGGGGCAATGGGGACCGTGCTGTGGCTCATGGGAGCAAGGGGCCATTGTGACACAGCGGGGCCTCTTGGAACCCAGGAGAACATTGTGGGTCCATGGATCCTCATAGAAGCACGGCCCCATTGTGACAAAGGGCAGTGTCACAATGGTCTCCTGGGTTCCATGAGTCCTCGCTGTGTTTAGAATTGACACTTGCTTCTCCAAGATTCCATGGCATCCCTCTGCTCTCCTGTGATTTGAGGCTGTGCTGTGTCACAATGGACACTTGTTTACACCAAGGCTGGAGATGTCCCAGTGGCACTGGGCTTCCATGAGGCCATGCTTTGTCACAATGGGGCCTTGGTTCCATGAGATTCCAATGTCCCACAATGGTCTCCTGGGTTCCACGAGGCCTGCCTTTGTCACAGTGCAACCTTGCTTGCACGAGCCTTGGCAATGTCCCAGTGGCACAGAGGTTCCATGAGACCCTGCTGTGTCACAATGGTTCCATCAGGTTCCATTGTGTCACAGTGCTCTCCCAGGTCCCATGAGGCCTTGGTCTGACACAGTGGTGTCTTGTTCCTACTAGGCCTGACAATGTCCCTGTGGCACCTATGTCCCATGAGGTCCCACTTGATCAAAGCAGAGCCTTGCTCCCATGAGATTCCACTGTGTCACAATGTTCTGCTTGGTTTCATGAGAACCTGATGTGTTGACAATTGATTCTTGGATCCTAGAGATTCCACTGCATCATGGCAGTGTCCTTGGTTCCATGAGGGCCAGCTTTGTCACAGCTGGACCTTGGTTCCATGAGATTCCACTGTATCACAGTGGCGTCCTTGGTTCCATGAGGCCCTGCTGGGTCACAGTGGAGCCTTTGTGCCATTCGTTTCCACAGTGCCACAATGGTCTCCAGCATTCCATGAGGCCATGCAGCAAAAGAGTGGGCCCTTGGTTCCATGAGTTTCCATTTCATCACAGTGATCTCCAGAACTCCATGAGGCCTTGCAGCAAAAGAGTGGACCCTTGAATCCATGAGTTTCCATTCCATCACAATGATCTCTTGCATTCCATGAGGCCCTGCTGTGTCACTAAGGAGCCTTTGTTCCATGTGTTCCCATTGGGACACAATGGTCTCCAGCGCTCCATAAGGCTGAGTCATGAAACTCTGGGCACTTGGTTCCATGAGATTCCACAGTGTCACCCCCTTGATCTTCTTTAGCCTTCAGTTCCATTTTAAAAGTCATAATTACAACACTTCATTAGCATACTCACATTTGCATAAAGTTGTGTCACAGTTTTACAACCCTGTGTGGCTTCAGCACCTGCGTCCGTTCCTCCTGTGGTGCTTGTCAGTCTTCTGGTGGTCTTTTGATGAAGGCTTCTATCATCCTTCTCACATTGGAACTTTGTACCTGGATCATCAGCCCATGCCTGGTGCTCCTTGTTCTGCAGTCTAACCTGGTTCGAGCTGATTTTGCCCTTTGCAAGTTCTGTTCAAACTTGCTCTCTTGCTCTCGGCGCGTTTGTTGTGTCGCTTGTTCTGCTCTCTCGCTTTCTCTGCTGTCTCGCTGGCTTTGCCTGCATGTGAAAAATGCATGTATTTTATGATTGGCTTTTTGCAAATATTCAAATCAATATTATATGTGTTGTGTTAGAAAGTAATGCTGTATTAATTCTCTTAAGTACTGTGTTAAATATAGTTTTAGGTTATAAAAAATGTTAAAATAGAAACTATGCTATGTAAGATACTTTTTTTAAAGAAAGGACTCACAGTGAGATAGCAGCCACAGGACACCTAAATCGTTCAGAGAAAAAGAATTTGTTGCTCTCTTATGAAAAGAAATGAACTTCTTCCCACCTCGAAGGCGCTGTTAGGATTCAGAGGAAGAAGCTGAAACTGACCAGACAGAATCCTGTGTTTGAATGCAATTTATGCATCATGTATGAAGTGTATGAATATGTAAGAGGCGGTTGTTTTTAATGGTTAATCCTCTGTTACTGGGTGTCCTTTTTCGGGCTTGTGCTGCCCAGAGAAATGTACTCGGACGTCCGTAACTCTTTGTCTCTATTCTCTCATACTGTCCTAATTCAAATTGTTCAAATTGTTATTACGCTAATTGTATTGCTATTTTTTATAACCATTTTCTTACTATTCAACTTCTAAAATTTTAAAAACAAGTGATTGGTGTTTTTCACACTTATTAACACCCCCCTCCATAAAAGAGGGACCATCCCCGTCTGCCTGAGACCCAGAGCTCGGCTCTCCCTGCCCTGCAGCCACTGTTATAGATACATATTATAATAGTGGCTTTTCACAAATGTAAAAATGGATTTTATATCTGTGGTGTTGAAATAACTTTGCTATATCGTTTCTGTTTCTGTTGTTAATTAATATTAGACATAGTAGTGAAATAGCCGATATAATTAGGCTTGTGCTAAAATGCCTGCTTTGGTTGGGATAACATCCAATTGAGAGGAACAGCAGATTTGTCTTTACAAACCAGCTGTGGGACTGCTGGTAGATAAAACTAGCTCTGGAAGAAGAAAGACACAATGGGAAAGATTCCACTAATTAATGGGAAAAGATATTTGCCTTTACATATAAACTTTAGGATTGGTGATAAATGAAATTAGATATTGAAAGATGAAAGAAACAATGGGGAAACCACTAAATTCCGTAAGAATTAAAAATTAAAAGGGAGGGTTATTCGTTAGAGGGAAATCTTTGGTATCAGGTGTTTCAGGAAGTCTGTGCTTCTCAACTACCTCAGCCAGTGGGGAAAGAGAGAAGGGTAATGTGGCAGGGAAATTGGGATAAAAAGGAGGCTGCATCCTCCAACATTTTGAGAGACCCCAGGGGAATGCCCCATGGCCTCTCCCTTTATTTGAATAAGTAAAAGGACTCCTCTGTCTCCTTTCTGGACATAAATCTCTGATGTTTGTGGATTAATTTTCCTAACATAATGAACACAGGATGAGGACACCTGTACAGATCTGCCAACTGTCAGCAACCACTGTCGGAAGGCAGTGTGGTCTGGACCCAAAACTGAAGATGATGATAAAAAATGGACTAAAACCATAAGCCAGGAATACTCATGCTCTAAAAAGGCAGATCCAAGGACAAGATAGGCTAAGGAGTTCTGGGAACATGTAAACTGGTTAGGGGAAATGTTTACTATGCATGAGGGTCTATGAATATGCAAAAGGTTGGTGTAAGAGAAAAGGTATTTAAGGGGTATTCCCAGCTGAGTGCCAAGATGCACCTGGCTGTAATAACCTTTGCTCTATGTTCCTTGTTTCCTATTGTCCTTTTTTAAATTTTTTATATTTTCACAGGAGATTGAATGTATTTTTCACACCCCACACCCCCTGCCTGCTGACATATCTTGGCAGCCCAGCCTGGTGCTCCCCAAGCCCTGCTGGGGCACCTGGATCATCCAACCCACCCCTGTGGGTTTGCGCAGCAAAGCCTCTGTCAGTGCTGTAGTTGTTCTTTGTTTGCTTTATTATACACACCAGTAAATAACTGTTATTTCTATTCCCGTATCTTTGCCTGAGAGCCCCTTAATTTCATGATTCTACTAATTCAGAGGGACAGGGTTTACATTTTCCATTCCAAGAAGGGCTCCTGCCTTCCTTAGCAGACACCTGTCTTTCAAACCACAACAAGGTAAAAAATCAGCTCTTCCCAAGGGGTTTCCAATATGGAGCTGAGACCCAATGGATGTTCCTGCCCCAGCATTGAGTCAGGTGCCTACTGGGATCCAGGATGACGTGGAGACCACCAGCCAGGCGTCTTCCCAACTTGTCTTCCACAAGGTTCTGCTGCCATGGGGATTTGTCCTCCCTGATCTCCATCCTCAGCTCCTGGTCTGGGGGAGGAAGGGCAACGAGAGGATGGGATTTGCCTCCATGCCAGAGGGAAGGACATCCTCCCAATGTGTCCCCGGCAGGACGGCATCAGCAGCAGGATTGTCCTGCAGCCAGGGGCCGTGGTGGGCTGGGAGATGGAGCAGGAGAGAGTGGGAAAGGGGCACTGACTTCCTCCTCAGCTGACCCCAGGAGCCTCCAGTATGAGGCCCGAGGCTGCCAATCCTGAACTGTGCCGGCTCCATCCCCGCTCCTGCCGCGGGCTGCAAGGGCTGCGGGAACGGGGCACCGAGGGTGTGGCTGCTGCTGGGGGAGGAGAAGGAGGGAGGGAAGGGCAGGGATGAAGGGGGAGAGCCGGAAGGGATGGAAGACGAGAAGGAGGTGGGCTGAGGGAGGAGGAGGAGGAGGAGAAGGAGGGATGGAAGAGGAGTGGGAGGAAGAGGAGGGACTAAGGCAGATGGAGGAAAGCAGAAGGAAGCCCCAGCCCTGAAAGCCTCCCTGAGCCTGGACTGGGCCCCCATGTGGGCAGCAGAGAAGGGGGGGATTCTGCTCCTCTGCCCCACTCAGGTGAGTCCCCACCTGCAGAGCTGCCCCAGCCCTGGGGCCCAGCACAGGAAGGAGCTGGAGCTGCTGGATCCAGTCCAGAGGAGGCACCAGAGATGCTCCAAGAGCTGGTGCCCCTCTGATCTGGAGCCAGGCTGGGAGAGCTGAGGTTGCTCACCTGAAGAAGACAAGGATCCAGGGAGAGCTGAGAGGTCCTGCAGCTCCCTCTGTGCTCTCAGCCAGGCAGAAGAGGCTCTGGATTCAGCTCTGGAGCAGGGCAGGTGTTGGGGGTGTGTCATGGAGCTGCTCTCCTGTGGGATATTTCCTCCAGGCTGGAAGCACCTTGGTGGAGGAGTGAATCCAGGAATGTGACTGTGGTAGTCCTTCCTCATGGCTTGTCCCCAGCCCTGCTGTTCCCTTGCCCACTCCTTTGGGATATAGCGCAGGTTCAGGTGCCTCAGCACCACCCAACCCTCCCTGAATTCGCAGCCCCCAACCATGGGATCGTGACTGGGGAGGGGGAGCTTGGCACAGATATCCTGGGGGGTCCCTTGGATTTTTCTGGGGGGATGTTTGGAGAATGAAGAAGCTGAGCAGAAAAGGCCTCTTGTGGGGACAGCAGAGCCCTGTGTCCCCCAGGAGCCCAAAGTGGGGAGCCCAGAGGGGGGGGAGCGCCACCATTGGTGGGAGCCTCAAGAGCCTGGAGAGGGGCAGGGGGGACTCCTTGGAGCCGCTGCAGGCCAGAGCAGAGAATGAGGGGAGAAGGGACCCCCAAAACCCCCAGCATGCCTTAATGGGGAGACAGAATAGAGAGGAGCTTTTGGGATTGCTGGGACACCCAGCATCCTGGACAGGGAGGAATCCCAGAACCCCAAAACTGAGAGACGAGAGATGGGGAACTCCTGGGAGGCTTTTTTAGAGCAGATTTTTATGGACACATGATGCTGACATCTAGACACGGACTTGGGCAGGGGGACCTTCAAACCCAATATGCTCATCCCTTGTTTTCCTTGCTAAGCAGGATTTCCCTTCCCCAAATCTTGGCCAGATGGAGGGGGATGTGAGGAAGAGGAAGATGCCCTGGAACCCCCAGGCAGCTGAGGAGGAAGTCAGTGCCCCTTTCCCACTCTCTCCTGCTCCATCTCCCAGCCCACCACGGCCCCTGGCTGCAGGACAATCCTGCTGCTGATGCCGTCCTGCCGGGGACACATTGGGAGGATGTCCTTCCCTCTGGCATGGAGGCAAATCCCATCCTCTCGTTGCCCTTCCTCCCCCAGACCAGGAGCTGAGGATGGAGATCAGGGAGGACAAATCCCCATGGCAGCAGAACCTTGTGGAAGACAAGTTGGGAAGACACCTGGCTGGTGGTCTCCACGTCATCCTGGATCCCAGTAGGCACCTGACTCAATGCTGGGGCAGGAACATCCATTGGGTCTCAGCTCCATATTGGAAACCCCTTGGGAAGAGCTGATTTTTTACCTTGTTGTGGTTTGAAAGACAGGTGTCTGCTAAGGAAGGCAGGAGCCCTTCTTGGAATGGAAAATGTAAACCCTGTCCCTCTGAATTAGTAGAATCATGAAATTAAGGGGCTCTCAGGCAAAGATACGGGAATAGAAATAACAGTTATTTACTGGTGTGTATAATAAAGCAAACAAAGAACAACTACAGCACTGACAGAGGCTTTGCTGCGCAAACCCACAGGGGTGGGTTGGATGATCCAGGTGCCCCAGCAGGGCTTGGGGAGCACCAGGCTGGGCTGCCAAGATATGTCAGCAGGCAGGGGGTGTGGGGTGTGAAAAATACATTCAATCTCCTGTGAAAATATAAAAAATTTAAAAAAGGACAATAGGAAACAAGGAACATAGAGCAAAGGTTATTACAGCCAGGTGCATCTTGGCACTCAGCTGGGAATACCCCTTAAATACCTTTTCTCTTACACCAACCTTTTGCATATTCATAGACCCTCATGCATAGTAAACATTTCCCCTAACCAGTTTACATGTTCCCAGAACTCCTTAGCCTATCTTGTCCTTGGATCTGCCTTTTTAGAGCATGAGTATTCCTGGCTTATGGTTTTAGTCCATTTTTTATCATCATCTTCAGTTTTGGGTCCAGACCACACTGCCTTCCGACAGTGGTTGCTGACAGTTGGCAGATCTGTACAGGTGTCCTCATCCTGTGTTCATTATGTTAGGAAAATTAATCCACAAACATCAGAGATTTATGTCCAGAAAGGAGACAGAGGAGTCCTTTTACTTATTCAAATAAAGGGAGAGGCCATGGGGCATTCCCCTGGGGTCTCTCAAAATGTTGGAGGATGCAGCCTCCTTTTTATCCCAATTTCCCTGCCACATTACCCTTCTCTCTTTCCCCACTGGCTGAGGTAGTTGAGAAGCACAGACTTCCTGAAACACCTGATACCAAAGATTTCCCTCTAACGAATAACCCTCCCTTTTAATTTTTAATTCTTACGGAATTTAGTGGTTTCCCCATTGTTTCTTTCATCTTTCAATATCTAATTTCATTTATCACCAATCCTAAAGTTTATATGTAAAGGCAAATATCTTTTCCCATTAATTAGTGGAATCTTTCCCATTGTGTCTTTCTTCTCCCAGAGCTAGTTTTATCTACCAGCAGTCCCACAGCTGGTTTGTAAAGACAAATCTGCTGTTCCTCTCAATTGGATGTTATCCCAACCAAAGCAGGCATTTTAGCACAAGCCTAATTATATCGGCTATTTCACTACTATGTCTAATATTAATTAACAACAGAAACAGAAACGATATAGCAAAGTTATTTCAACACCACAGATATAAAATCCATTTTTACATTTGTGAAAAGCCACTATTATAATATGTATCTATAACAGTGGCTGCAGGGCAGGGAGAGCCGAGCTCTGGGTCTCAGGCAGACGGGGATGGTCCCTCTTTTATGGAGGGGGGTGTTAATAAGTGTGAAAAACACCAATCACTTGTTTTTAAAATTTTAGAAGTTGAATAGTAAGAAAATGGTTATAAAAAATAGCAATACAATTAGCGTAATAACAATTTGAACAATTTGAATTAGGACAGTATGAGAGAATAGAGACAAAGAGTTACGGACGTCCGAGTACATTTCTCTGGGCAGCACAAGCCCGAAAAAGGACACCCAGTAACAGAGGATTAACCATTAAAAACAACCGCCTCTTACATATTCATACACTTCATACATGATGCATAAATTGCATTCAAACACAGGATTCTGTCTGGTCAGTTTCAGCTTCTTCCTCTGAATCCTAAAAGCACCTTCGAGGCAGGAAGAAGGTAGTTTTTTCTGATAAGCTGGCAATAAATCAATAAATTCTTTTTCTCTGAAAGATTTAGGTGTCCTTTGGCTGCTATCTCATTTCAAGTCCTTTCTTTAAAAAAGGAATCCTACATAGCATAGTTTCTATTTTAACATTTTTTATAACCTAAAACTATATTTAACACAGTACTTAAGAGAATTAATACAGCATTACTTTCTAACACAACACATATAATATTCATTTGAATATTTGCAAAAAGCCAATCATAAAATACATGCATTTTACACAAAAACGTCCCAGTGCAGTCTCACAAGCAGAGGCTCACCCTGATTTGCAGAAAAAACCCACAATTTGTAGAGGCTGTAAAGCCAGTATGATTGATTTCAGTACTGCCCTAAGGACACGGGCACCCCTGAAAATTACCAAGGCTATTTTACCTCTTAACTTGTTGCATATGCATATGAGAGGAATGTGGGATTTGTCTTTACAAACCAGCTGTGGGTCTGCTGCTAGATAAAACCAGCACTGAGAGATAAAAGAAACAATGGGAAGGATTCCAATCATTGATGAATGGAAAAAGATATTTGCTTTTACAAATTAACTGTAGGTTTGCTGATAAATGAAATTGGACATTGAAAGATGAAAGAAACAATCGGGGAAACCCCTAAATTCCATAAGATTTAAAAATGTAAAGGGGGGGGGTGATACTTTAGAGGGAAATCTTTGGTATCAGGCATTTTGGGAAGTCTGTACCTCTCAAGTACCTCAGAAATGGGGAAAGAGAGAAGGGAAATTGGGATAAAAAGGAGGCTGCATCCTCCAAAATTTTGAGAGACCACAGGGTCTCTCCCTTTATTCAAATAAAGTCAAAGGACTCCTCTGTCTCTTTCTGGACATAAACCTCTGATGTTTGTGGATTCATTTTCCTGGCACACATGTATTAAACTGTCTTATAAATTCTATGAGCCTGCCAGTTGTTTAGTCATGTAGTTGTAACCCAGATTCAGTTTTTCCATCTGCTTCAGCCCCAGGGTCGGTGCAGAGGCCCACTCTCCTTATCTCTCTTCAGCTTGGGTGTTTGCATTCCTTTCTAGGTAGCCTTGAATCTCCTTTGTTTCCTCTGCAGGCTTTTTTGGGAGCACACAAGTTAACAGACTACAGGAGATTAAACAGCAGACTTCAGCTAAATCTAAAATTGCTTTCTACCCCGACTTAAGTTTCTAACCCACAGCTGGAGAAGCAGCTCTGGGCTGGGCTCAGGAGAAACTCTCAGATAAGAGAAGTGCAGCCAGATGCCCTCCTCTCTAAGCTTGATAACATCTTTTGTTTTCTTAAGTATCCAGTTGTTAGTGTTCCCTAGCAATTCTCTAAGTAAAAAGGAACAAAAGGAACCGCCAACATACCTTTGCACCCTAAAAATTCTGCTCTGTCCAATCATTTCTTCTGGTGGCATCGAGCATAGCTGGATGATCCTTGCAGGTCTTTTCCAACTTAAATAATTTCCATCTTTATCCCATCAAAACACCCAGAACTCAGGTAAAAATAAAGAAATTAAACAAAGAGATCTAAAGCTGCACCACTTCACTGGGATTTGGAAGTGAATTGGGGGTTCAGAGGAATATCCAGGAGGATGTGGGTGTTGTAGGGCCATGGAGCCAGGCAGATGGGGCCACAGTCTCGTAGCTGTGCTGGCAGAGTTTGTCCCCCTAGCCCGTCTGCTCTCCAGGAATTCTGGTTTTGTCCCAGTCCCTGGCCTGGGTCTCCCCGTTTGGGGTGTCCCCACAAAGTGCCCAAATCTCTGCTGAAGTGCCTGGGCTGCCCCTGGTTGGGGATGTTCCTGCCCACCAACATCTCCTGGTCAGTGCCATGCGGGGGTGGGAGGGGGTTTGGGGGGTCCTGGGGGAACGGAGAGAGGCTTCTGTGGCTCTTGGGGTGTTTGTGGTGCTGGGAGGGGGTTTGGGGGACTTTTGGGGCACACTGTGAGGGGGGTTTGAGGTTCTGGCTGGGCTGTGTGGCTTGGAGAGAATTTGGGTGGATTTTGGGGGGGATGGGAAGGGGCTTTGGTGGCTCTTAGGGCCATTTACATTGCAGGGAGTGTCACAGACATATTTCCTAAAAAATCCTTTCACTAGGATTTTTCTCCTGAGGAGCTGAGAAGCCTCAGAAAAGAAATGTAAACAATAACTATCTGATGGCTGTGGAATGTGATCTGGAGATGGTTTACCAACAGGTGCATCTTTGATTGGTCTCAGGTGGTTGTTTATAATTAATGACCAATCATAGGTCCAGCTGTGTCAGGACTCTGAGCAGTCACAAGATTTTATTACTTTCTTTGCTAGCCTTCTGATGTCTCCTTTCTCTTTCTTTAGTGTAGTTTTAATATATCATTTTCTTATCCTATATATCATAAAATAATAAATCAGCCTTCTGAAACATGGAGTCAAGATTCTCATCTCTTCCCTCGTCCTGGAGACTCTCAAACACCACCACAGAGGGAGAGCTTTGAGGGAGTCCTGGTCAGGAGCTGTGGGGTGGTTTGAGGGGCCAGGGAGGGGTTTTAGGGCAGATGTGACCCCCCAAAGCAACCACCAGACCCCACTCCCCAAGATGCTGTCAGGGCTCTGTGGCTCCATGTTGGGGTTCATCCTTCTGGTGCTGCAGCAGAAGGTGAGGGGGGGTCCCCAGGGGCTGTGTGTGTCCCCCCCATGCCGGTGTCACCCCTTTGTCCCTCCCCACAGGACTCTTGCCCCAGCTCCTGCTCCCCAGAGGGAATTTGGGGAGGGGGAAGAGGGGGTGCACAGCCCCCATCAGGGGATGACCCCAGCCCAGCCCCTTTGTTCAGCACCAGGCTGGGCTCAGGGCTGATGGGAAGCAGATCCTGCAGCTGGGACAGTGTCACTGTGATGTTTTCTGAAAAATCCCTTTGCCAGTGGGAAAAATGCCAATCAATTGTTTTTAAAATTTTACAAGTTGAATAGTAATAAAATGGTTATAAAAATAGGAATGTAATTAGAGTGATAACAATTTGGACAATTTGAATTAGGACAATATGAGACAATAGAGACAAAGAGTTACGGATGTCCGGGTACCTTTTTCTGGGCAGCATGAGCCTGAAAGAGGACCCATGTTAACAAGGGATTGACCCTTAAAAGCAATAGCCTGTTGCATATTCAGACACCTCATCCATGATGCATAAATTCCATTCAAATTCAGGATTCTGTCTGGTAATTGTCACCATCTTCCTCTGAATCCTAACAGCGCCTTCGAGGCGGGAAGAAGTTCATTTCTTTTCATAAGAGAGCAACAAATCCTTTTTCTCTGAACGATTTAGGTGTCCTGTGGCTGCTATCTCACTGTGAGTCCTTTCTTTAAAAAAAGTATCTTACATAGCATAGTTTCTATTTTAACATTTTTTATAACCTAAAACTATATTTAACACAGTACTTAAGAGAATTAATACAGCATTACTTTCTAACACAACACATATAATATTGATTTGAATATTTGCAAAAAGCCAATCATAAAATACATGCATTTTTCACATGCAGGCAAAGCCAGCGAGACAGCAGAGAAAGCGAGAGAGCAGAGCAAGCGACACAACAAACGCACCAAGAGCAAGAGAGCAAGTTTGAACAGAACTTGCAAAGGGCAAAATCAGCTCAAACCAGGTTAGACTGCAGAACAAGGAGCACCAGGCATGGGCTGATGATCCAGGTACAAAGTTCCAATGTGAGAAGGATGATAGAAGCCTTCATCAAAAGACCACCAGAAGACTGACAAGCACCACAGGAGGAACTGATGCAGTCACTGAGGCCACACAGGGTTGTACAACCGGGACACAGCTTTATGCAAATGTGAGTCTGCTAATGAAGTGTTGTAATTGTGACTTTTAAAATGGAACTGAAGGCTAAAGAAGATCAAGGGGGTGACACCGTGGAATCTCATGGAACCAAGTGTGAATTGTGACAGGACCCAGGAGACCATGGTGACACCATGGTGGAATCTCATGGAACCAAGTGTGAATTGTGACAGGACCCAGGAGGCCATGGTGACACCATGGTGGAATCTCATGGAACCAAGTGTGAACTGTTACAGGACCCAGGAGACCATGGTGACACCATGGTGGAATCTCATGGAACCAAGTGCCCAGAGTTTCACGACTCAGCCTTATGGAGCGCTGGAGACCATTGTGTCCCAATGGGAACACATGGAACAAAGGCTCCTTAGTGACACAGCAGGGCCTCATGGAATGCAAGAGATCATTGTGATGGAATGGAAACTCATGGATTCAAGGGTCCACTCTTTTGCTGCATGGCCTCATGGAGTGCTGGAGACCATTGTGGCACCATAGAAACGAATGGCACAAAGGCTCTACTGTGACCCAGCAGGGCCTCATGGAACCAAGGACACCACGTGATACAATGGAATCTCATGGAACCAAGGCTGCAGGACAACCCCACTGCCAATGCCGTCCTGCTGGGGAAGCACTGGGGACATCTCCTTCCCCTTCCCTGTGGCACAGAGGCAAACCTCATCCTCTCTTTGTCCTTCCTCCCCCAGACAAGAAGCTGAGGATGGAGACCAGGAAGGACAAATCTCCAGAGCAGAACCTGGTGGAAGAGGCCACTTTGAGCAGCTCCACTGCGCATTAATCCAATGGGGAGGAAAAGTCCCAGAGGTCCCACAGGACGAGTGGCACCAAACCCAGCCCGGGTTGCTCTGAGGAGGAAAGACCCACCCTGGGCCAGGAAGGTGGACAGAGCTTCAGCCAGGGCTCGGAGCTGGTGGTGCATGAGCAGCTTCACGATGGGGAGAAGCCCTACAAGTGCTTGGAGTGTGGGAAGAGCTTCAGGCAGAGCAGCACCCTGATCGCCACCAGATGATCCATGCCGGGCAATGGCCCTACGAGTGTGGGGAATGTGGGAAGGGCTTCAGGTGCAGCTCTGAGCTTGTTACCCACAAACACATCCACACCGGGGAACGGCCCTATGAGTGTTCCGAGTGTCAGAAGAGGTTTCGGATCAGCTCCCATCTCATCCTGCACCAGCGGATTCACAGAGGAGAGGCCATTCTGCTGCCCTGACTGTGGGAAGGGCTTCAAGCAAAACTCCCACCTCATCATCCATCAACGCATCCACACTGGGGAGAGGCCCTATGAGTGTCCCCAGTGTGGGAAGAGCTTCACCCGGAGCTCTGCCTTGACCAAACACCAACAGAGGCACCCGTAAGGGAAGCCCTGCAAATGCCCTAACTGCAGGAAGAGCTTTGTGCACATCTCCAGCTTCATCCCCCGTTGGAGAACCCACGTTGGAAAGAACGCTGGTGCTCCACATTCCCTGTGATCCTTACTGGCAAGACTCCTGTCCCTTTTCCTGCCCCTGCCAACGACATGATGTGGGATCGAAGAACGTAAGGGTCTGGCTAATGCCATGTCATTATTTTCACTCCTGCTTCAGGTCAATGCCAGAGGCAGGAAAGGGACTCTCTCCCCTTGAGAGAAGGGTGTCCTTTCCAGGCAGGAGTGAATATGTGGCTGGAAAGAGACAGTCAGTGGTGTTGTAGTTTTCCCTCTAAATAGTTTTTCTGATCCCTTCTGTTACCAGTGTTGTTGCTGTTCCTGTTTATTGCTTATCTGGGTGCTGTTCCCAATAAATTGTTCCTATCCCAGGGTGGGATTTTTGCCTTTTGTGCATTCCATGGGAGGCGGGAGGGCAGCGAGCGGCAGCACAGTTTTAGCAGGAGCAGGAAATTGGGGAATCCCATTTCTGAACCCCGGCACCTGGAAACCGAGCATCCCAGCCGGTCCCAGCCCTGGTGGCCATGGCAACAGCCTTGAGAGCGGGTCCCTGGCTGGGGCTGTGGGAGCCTCTTCCCTCTGGTTCCCAGGGACAGGAGTGGAGGGAACAGGTGCAGCTGAGTCGGGGCAGGCTCAGGTTGGATGTCAGGAAAAGGTTTCTGCCCAGGCTCCCCAGGGAAGGGTCCCAGCTCCAGGGCTCTCTGAGCTCCAGCAGCGTTTGGACAGTGCTGCCAGGCCCAGGCTGGCATTGTTGGGGTGTCCTGTGCAGGGCCAATGGTTGGACTGGAGGATCCTGATGGGTCCCTCCCAGCTCAGCCAATTCTGTGGTTCTGGGATCCCATGAGCCTGGGGATAGGACTGCCAATTGTTGCCATGGCAATGGGCTCTGGCTGTAGGCCTGAGCTGGCGTCCATGGCAACCACCCCTGGCATGGGGTCTCCATGGACCTGCAAAGGGACTGAGCATAGCAACAGGGGGCTGGTGATGGTTGTCATGGAAACTGACCATAGCAACAGGGGGCTGGTGGTGGTTGCCGTGGAAACTGTCCAGCGCAACAGGGGGCTGGTGATGGTTGCCATGGAAACTGACCATAGCAGCAAGGAAGCTGGTGATGGTTGCCATGGAAACTGACTGTAGCAACAGGGGGCTGGGAAGGGTTGCCATAGAAACTGTCCAGAGCAATGGGTTCTGGACAGCTAAGGAACTGAGTTGCCACAGGCACTCAGAGGGATTCCATGGGAGGCGCCCTGATTTTTTAAGATTTTCTAAGATATTGACATTCTTGTAGCGAACTTTCTCACACACTTGCTGTAAATAACTCATTGTTTTGCATTCCTTTATGGAGGAGGAGAAAGTTGATGGACTCTTGGTTTGTCCAGTGTCATTGGCGAGGTGGCAATCCACTGTCACTCTTGGGAAACTATAAATGTTAGAGTCAGAAAATAAACTTCCTTTTTTTTTCACCATGAGAAGAGCGGTGTGCACTTGTGTTCTTTCGTGTCCTATAGCAACACATGGGGACATTCCAAGAGTCTCCAGGCCGTTCAAGAGCTGCAATGTCACACACAGAGACAGGGGCTCCATGGACACCTCCCAGGGTTTTCTGGGGGTGGTAAAGAGCCCTGTGGTCAGAGGCAGTCACAGCCATTCCATGGTGACATCCCAGGGCACCTTGGGCTGCAAAGGCACCGATCTGTCACAGGCACTCACGGGGGCTCCACGGTGTCATCCCAGGAGTCCCCAGGCTGCCAAAGAGTCAGGATGTCCCAGACACTCACAAGGGTTCCTGTCATGGGCACAGTGGGAGCTTCAGGCAAAAGCTTTGTTTCTTCCTTGGAGAAACTCCTGCTGAGTCATGGGATGGAGAAATGGCACACAGCAGCCGCCATAGAACCCATAAAACCCTCCAGAACCCCTAGACTTCTTTACTTCCATCTCAGAGAGGAGAAGGGGCCCCAGACATTGACAAAGGTGCAAAAGATAGGACAGGGGGAATTGAACTTGTCCCACAGGATTAATGATGGTATATCAGACAGATTTCTAGAAATACAGCTCTGATTGATTCTGATCATGATTAGACAGAAAGATCTTGATCAGAGTTATTTCCTCCACAGCATAGGAGATCTAACAATTAGAATATTCTGCTCTAGGCAGCAATTTTGAAGTCAACAGGGCCTTGCTGGAGTTGTTGGAGCACACTGCAGGCAGAGCCTCCTGCTCCAGCAGGAGCTGCCTTTCCTGTGCCATGAGCAGGGCAGGTCCCGCTGCAGGAAAAGCCCCAGGCCAGCCCCAGCACAAGGGAAGGGCTTGGGCACAAGGGCAGAGCGCCGTGCTGGGAGCTGTGCCAGGGAGAGCCTGAGGCAACAAAGGCACCTTGGCAGCAGCAGCTGCTTGCAGGCCATGGCCAGAAGCCTCCCTTGGCAACTCAGCCTGGTGGCCACCACTGCAGACCTGCTGCCTCAGGGCTCATTCCTGGCTGGGCTCTGAAAAGCCACTTCTGCTCCAGGAGCCTGAATGGGAAGCCATTGGCCCCAGCACCTCGGGGACAAGATATTAATGACAAAACTCTTCATGCCAGCAGAGCCAAGGCAGGGGCAGAGGAAAGGGGAGAGCCAGGCCCAGGGGACAGGGCTGGCATGGTGATGGCTGTGAGGCCACTGCCCCTGCAGCAGCCTGGCTGCCCTCAGCAGACATTCTGGCCAGAAGTCTTGTGAGGGCACCCAGCACAGCAGAGAACACACACTACGGGAATTCTGTTCTTGGGGTGGGGAGGGTTTCACTGGGTCAGGCTGCACAAAGCTCCCGTTCTTGGACAATTCCTGGGATAGGGCATCCAATTCTCTAGAAAAACAGCTGCAGTTTCATGCCACTTTCATAATTGTAGAATATTTCTTCCTTCTAACAAATGTAAATCCACCCTCATTCAGTTTAAAGATATTGACCCTTTTTCTGTCATGGTAAGATTTGGGAGAAAATAACTTTGACCACAATTTTTCCATTTTCACAGACCTTATTTTTTTTCCAAAAATCTCCCAGGATGGGGTTTTGGAGGCCTCATCACAAAACCAGCAGGGGGAGTCTGCAGGCTCTGGGCTCAGTGGTGTGGAGACTGAGGACAGAACAGGAGTAGCCTGGGAGGGATGGAAGGGTGGTTTCAGAGGGGCTGGAGCTTTTCTTCATAGTGGGAATAAGCCTGAAGAAGACATAATAGCACCAAGAGCAGCTGGGGAGGTGCAGAGTGGACACCAGCAGAAAGGAATTTCCCTACCAGGGCAGGGCTGTGGTGCAACACGTCCCCAGCAGTAGCCTGGAGCAGCCCAAGGCTCTGTGTGGGCAGGCAGAGGCAGGCAGGAGGCAGAGCTGTCAGCAAAGGAAGGGGCCAGCCAGGTGGGGCAGCCGGGGGACAGAGGTGCAGGGCAGGGACAGCCTGGGCTGCACAGAGATTGGCAGCAGCTGCAAGACAGCCCTGCCAGAGCCAACTTGGGCAGCACTTTGGCCATGGCTGCTGGCCCTGGGCCTGAGGCCATGTGAGAGTCTGTCCAAAATATCCTTCATTTTTGCCTCACGGTTGCCATGAAGAGAGACCACCAAAAAATTAAAAACTGCTGAACCAGTGGGGGGGGGAGGGAAAATCATGTGCCTCTTAGCTCACTGTTTCCAGACGTGTTGTTTGCTATATGCGACACTGAACTTGAAGGAGCACCCTGCCCTTTTTCCTGAACAATGGTCCTGGAATTTCTCCCCGCCTCCTGGCCTGGCTGGTTTGAGCTTTAGCGTGGTCCCTCCTCCAAGAGAAGACTCCTCTAGCCTGTTCTCAACCATCGTAATAGACAAGTAGAGATGTAAGCCTTTTCATCAAGGACCCGAGACATGAAACCCCTGTGTGAGAAGGCTCCCTCCCACCTTCTTCCAGGGACTGCGACTGAAACCCTCCCAACTCGGGGGAGCTGTGCAGAGGGCAGGGAGGAAAGCTGCCCAGAGCAAGCACAGGTGCAGGCAGTGGGCCATGAAAACAATGGTTCTCGCTTGCTGCCTGGCTCGATTTTGTGTACCCCTGAACAAATACTATTCTTTCCCCCTTGTTGCCTTCTCAAGGCATGGCGACCTGGTTCTTAGTCCGGCACGGTGGCCCTAACCCCAGGGTCACTCGGTCCATATGCTCCTGACACCAACGTGGTGGACAGCAAATGGCGTTTATTGAGGGGTCACAAGGGTTTTTATAGCTTGGGCAGTCAGTGTCATTTCCTTCTGCTCACGTCCGGCTGGGTGCAGCCAGGTACGGAGCAAAGGTCTGATTGCCGGGTGGGAGGGATGTCCTGACTGACCGTACAGCTCGATTTCTTCCACACGATTTCTCCCTAACTCTCCACGTTTCCCCCCTCCCTCATGATTAGTAAAAATCGTTTAAAATTATAAAATGTAGAGGTTACAAAATTTCATGGGTTAGTAAAATTAGTATAAAATTGTAAGTGTGTTAGTAACTGGCATGCCTTAAAGTAATTGTCGGCGCTCGACAACCATAATGTTTAGCGTTTCTAAATGCTTTTCAACGAATAGCACCAGTTTGTTTAATATGCAAGGCCCGAAGATTAGGGTTAGTAAGATTATAGCGAGTGGGCCTATTAGGGTAGAAATCGGGGTGGTGAGCCATGGGCACTGGTTGAACCATGACTCGAACCAGCCCTGTTGAGCTTCTCTGTCCATTTTTCTTAGGTTTAGTTGGTTTCTCAGTTTGGCCATGGAGTCTCTAACGACTCAGGTGCGGTCCGCATAAAAGCAGCATTCCTCTTTCAAGGCGGCACACAGGTCTCCTTGCTGCATGAACAAAAGGTCCAGTCCTCGCCTGTTTTGGAGGACAACCTCTGAGACCGAGGAAAGGGATTTTTCTAGGGAAGAAATGGATTTCTCAATCCTATGCAAGTCCTCGTCGACAGTCATCTGCAGTTGTGCCAGTCCTTGATGTTGTGTTGCAAGGGCCGAGATGCCTGTGGCAGCGCCGGTAGCTCCTAAACCGAGGAGCATTGCGATGGTGATGCCTGTTATCACTTCTCGTTTGTGGAGCCGGTCGGGTTCCTCGAACAAGCAGTACACCTCTTCTTCCTGGCGATGCAGGACTCTGGGGACAATTAAAACTTGGACACAAAAGTCAGTAGAATGATAGAATTTGTCAAGGAGTACACATGGGCTTACCCCGGATCGTTGACAGACCCACATTCCCGATGCAGCTGGGATCACCCACTGGAACTTCCCTCCCTTAAGTTTGACAAATTCCCGGCAGACGTTGCCCATCTGCTTTGCCAAGGTTGCATTGCCAAAGCATTTGCCTTGGCCCATAACCTGACTTAGGGTAATGCCTCTCCGGGGGGTGTCCCATCTGCATTGGCGTGGATTGTCTGACTTTGAGAAGATGAATAGAAGATCGAGGGCAACACCTTTGGAAAAAGGGGGTTGTGGGGTTGTGCATCATAGCATAAGCAGCATGACTCTGTGACGTTCGGGTTGGATTGGTTTAACAATAAGAAGGTAGCATTTAACACGCTTAAGAATGGATTGGAGAGGGTTGGTTTGGCTAAGAGATTGGATGGGGAGGAGGTTAGTTTTAGCATCTGTGTTTTGTGGCTAGAACTGCCGTTAGCTGCGATCCCCTTCCTGGGTCTACTCATTGCTAGAATCGGATTGGGTCCGACTGATTGGGATATTGCAGGTGGGAATCTGATAATTTGTATGTTCGCCCAGATGCAGTGAGACAGATAAATAAACGCTGTCCACACTTTGCCCGTGGCCCAGCCATCATGGGTCGGCTGCAGGATTGTCATTATAAAGCCTGTGCAGGTGTGCTGTTTCCTGCCTTGGGGCAAAATCACGTACCCATCCATATCAAATTTTGGTTCAAGACAGTCGTGGGGAGTATACTTAATTTGCAGGAACTTATCAGGCTGTTGTGGTTTCCATCTATTGCTTGTCACAATAGTTTCACACCCCCAATATCCACAATATCCATACCCTGGGTAATTACAGTAATTTTTTCCTGGGTTGGAAGCAGGGCACCAGTAGGTCTGAAATAATGTCGTCTCCTGAAATTTGGGGTGCCCTGTATGTGAGGGAAAAATGTCTTTTAGCCTGAACTCGAAAGATGGGGTGTCGGCTGTAACAATTTCTTTGATGACCCCCTCACCTGAGAGATGGCGTAGAACCCACCTGAATGGCTGGTGAGGGTAATGTTTTGTGTCTGCCTGTCCTCTGCCTGCTAACCCTAGAAACAAGATCACACAGAGATACCGTTGCTGCTTTGATTTTGATGGTGCGAGCTTCTCAGGTGATGTCGGGTTGCTCGGTGGTCTCTCTCTCTTTCCTGGTAGTGGGGCGTATGGGTTGCGGGGGAGTCCTGACTGGGGGCAGTTTACTGCCACGTGGCCTGCCTGGCAACACTTAAAGCATGCCATCACACTGGCTATTGCAGTGTGAACTGCTGCTAGGAGGGGAGCTAGGTGTTCTTCCTTTGCAACAGGTCTGATCATGGCAGCAACATTGGACCCAGGTGGCAGTGATCTTAAAATGTCCTTGGTGGCTGAGTTGCATTGCTGGTGTAGGCAGTCTGCTAGCACAGGACCCTTCGCCTCTGAGGGTAATGCAGAGAGATCTAATGCTGCCTGAAGGCGGTCCACAAAGTGAGTGAAGCTCTCACTCTCACTCTGCTTTATAGTTGACCATGGGGATGGTTTGGCTATTACTTTGGAAGCAACACGGATGGCTTCTCGGGCAGCACGGGTTGTTGTCATAACCTCATGGGCCCGCAGGCCCTCAGCCTGCGCCTGGGGGGTGATCATAGTGGGGGTCTGTGCCCATTAGCCTCTGTATGCTGGAGCCCTGCAGTGGATGGTCTGCCCCTGTTACTAAGGCTAGCTGCTTTACACAACTGTCCTCCCATTCCTGTTTAAAAACTATCATCCCCGCCCCATCGAAAATCAGCCTGCAAGTCTGTTTGATATCAAAGGGAAGCATATCATCGCCTCCAAAAACGCTGCCAATGAGTGTGGAAACAATGGCAGAATTAATCCCCCTGTCTGCAACCGCTTTAACAATTGCCTGCACGTCTTTTGGGTTTACCGGGGAGTAGGTTCTTTGATTTCCGCCTGCCCCCCCACACGGACCGGGAACACCAGTGTGGCAGACAGAGCCCACTGCGCACAAGCCATTTTTATTTTCCGCCGGTCTGTAAGCGAGGTTCGATCTTTCTCTGATATCCCCTTAACCCACGCAGGAGCGCTGCAGCTAGTGATCTTGTATGCCGCTGCTCCCTTTTCATTAAAGCCCGAGTCGGTGTCGGAATTGTCCTCCAACCACCTTTCGAGCCCGTCCCAGCTCGAGTCAGAGTCTGAGCCGGAAGTCGACTGGCTGGACATTTCCAGGCTGCTCAGCCGTTTTCTCGAGCTCCGACCCCACCCCTTCTTGCGGGGGTTGGGCCGTTCCCTCCCCCTGGGCTCCCCCCGCCTCCTGCTGGAGGAGGTTCTTGCCCTATAAGAACCTAATTTAAAATGAGCGCTTTGAATGGTCTTACGCTCCTTCTCGGGGGCCGCCCCTCCTCCCTGCTCGCCCATGCTTGTGCTGTTCAGCGAGCCTTCTGCATTTTCACCCCCTGTGTCATCATTCCAGTCCTGGTCACACGCTCTGGCACCATTTTCAAACGCATATGGCAGGGGTGCCTTTTTATCAACCGCGTCGGGGTCCGATATTATAGCAGCATTCCGCGCCTCCTCTGCTAGCCCCTGCCAAAATGTCTGCGCGCGCTTCCCCCCCCTCCGATGGTGAGTTCGGTCGCTGAGGGGGTTCCGGTGTTCGCGCCTCCATGCACCTGAACAGGTCAAAGTCCTCCGTGGCTTGCATCGCTGCCCCTACCCCCAACCGCGGCATGGCTAATAAACAAGTTTGCGCGGCTTTCCAGGTTTCTTGCTCTTGCCGAGCTTTTTGCAGAGCCTGGATAACTCTGCCCCATGATTTGAGGATTTTCCCTGAGCCTGAGGACATGGTTTCCTCAGCCAGAGCCTTCGTGCAATTATCCCGTATCTCCGGATGGAGAATTTCTACTGGGCTTTCTATAGCCCCTAGCTTTATCAGTCTCGGCACTGTGAGAATAAAATCCTTAAGCTTACACTCATACCCCACTGAGTGCGGATCTGACTTACGACCTTCGCAATAGCATCCATACTCCTCACTGGTCCGGGGGCGTCCCCCCCGCTGCACTAGGCCAGGTGTGCAGCCGCCGGTTCCCCGTCACGGCGATCCCCAAACCCCGGGCGGTGATCGTGTCCCAGGTTTTTGGCACCAGATGTTGCCTTCTCAAGGTGTTGCTACCTGGTTCTTAGTCCGGCATGGTGGCCCTTACCCCAGGGTCACTCGGTCCATATGCTCCTGACACCAACGTGGTGGACAGCAAATGGCGTTTATTGAGGGGTCACAAGGGTTTTTATAGCTTGGGCAGTCAGTGTCATTTCCTTCTGCTCACGTCCGGCTGGGTGCGGCCAGGTACGGAGCAAAGGTCTGACTGCAGGGTGGGGGGGATGTCCCGACTGACCGTACAGCTCGATTTCTTCCGCACGCATATCCCTAACTCTCCACACCCCCTGAAGACCTTTGTTTCGGTTGTGAAATTCATTCCCGCTTCCCCCAACGAAAAATAGTATAACTTGGGGTCCAGATGAATTGTGCCTCCAAGAGCTCCCCGGACGTGGCCTGGCAGACTCCATTGGCTGGATCCCGAAGGATAACGCAGCACCACGTTTGGTAGCTGTAACCCACCCCTCCTCTTCCTCCCTCTTTTCCTTATTTTCTCCTTTGTTCTCCCGGTTCCCCTCACCAATGCATTTCTCTTGTGGTTATTTCAAGAAAATTGCACTTGTTGATTGTTACTGCAAATCTCCTGTGCCGTGTTGGTTTTTTTTGCACCCTGAGATCACCCCTACGAACCATCACATCATCCATTCACTAGGACGGATCATGACAAATGGTCTCCATGATTCCATGGGGCCTTGAAATGTCACAATGATCTCCATGGATCCACGGTGCCCCTCAGGATCACAACGGCCCTTTAGCTCCATGAGGCCCTGAAATGCAGCAATGGCCTCTTGGTTCCACAAAGCCCTGCTGCTTCACACTGGCCCCTTGGGACCATGCAGCCCAACAGAGCCGCAATGATGTCCTTGTTTCCACGAGGCCCCACAGTGTCACAATGGTCCCTTGGATCCATGGTACTCTGCAGTGTCACAATGGCCCCTGCATGTCACAAGGCTCAAAAAAGTCACAATGGTCTCCATGGTTCCTCAAGACCCCACAGTGTCACAATGGCCCCATGGATCCATGGTACTCACAGTGTCACAATGATCTCCTTGGTTCCACAAGTTCCTACAGTGTACAGGCTCCACAAGGGCTTGCAGTGTCACTATGGCCCTTTGGCTCCACAGCGCCCTGCAGTGTCACAATGGTCTCCATAGGAAGGAAACAAGTGAGCCCCAATGGTGCAGGGGCAGATAAGAGGCAGTCACCAGAGGCCAAGGCTAGCCAGACTTGACTGTATTAGCAGATTTTATCTGGGAGCAACCCTTGGATATAGGGAATTTTAGAGGTGGAATCCTAATTTCAGCCATGGGAGGCTAGACAAGAAAGACAGTTCTTTTGCATAGGAATAAAAGCACAGAGCCCCAGTGCCTCATGGTCAGATGGGAAGTGGCCTTTGGCATGGCTAATTCAGTGGGACCTGTCAGACAGCCCACAGGAGGCCAAACCAGGCAGACCTGTTCCATGTTCCCCTGATTTCATGGAGTCCCATACTGTCACAATGGTCCCCTTGATTCCATGAGGTCTTGCAATGTCACAATGGTTTCTTGGTTTCATGAGGCCCACATGGCTCCATGCGGTCCTGCTGTGTCACAATGGCTCCTTGTTCCTATGGGCCCCACAGTTTGATCATTGACCCTTGCTTCTATAGGGCCTCTGAGTTGCACAATGGCCTCCTTGATTCCATGAGGTTCCATAGTCTCACCGTGGTGTCCTTGGACCCGCATTGTCACAACTGACCCATGGTTCCATGAGGTTCCGTAGTGTCACCGTGGTAGCTGTCAGAGGCTGGATGAGATCAACGTGCCGAGACACCTTGGGATACTCGGAATGCCCGTGTGGGGCCAGGGCCGGGTCAGGCCTTGGTTTGTGGTGGGACAGAGCCCCGCTCCCAGCCCTGGCCTGGCAGAGCTGTCAATCACACAGCAGGGGGTGATGTTAACCCAGCTCTGATTAGCCCAGCTGTTAATCAATCAATCACACACTAGCAGCTGGTGCTACCCTGGCTCTGATTGGACAAGCACCTGGCAGTCCCACCCAGAGGCAGGCTCATGAAGGCCAGGGGGTTAAAAGTGGAGCACAAGGCCAGACCATGGTTTGGGTCTTGCCTTCTCCTGGGGTTCCTTTGTTAGCAATGCTGGAACCTGAGCAGTTGGTACCTATGTGTGTGTCTTTCTATGGGTCTTCTGTTGTTCTGTTGTTTGCTATTTCTTCTCCTTCTAATCCTACTTAGCTGGAACATTTTTGGGTAACAACATCTTAAGGGATAAAGGTTTTCGATTAAATTTTTAGATTAAGTTATTGAATTTAATGCTATGATAAGGGTTTCATATTGAAGTGGATATTGTACTAAACCTTTTGCAAAAGTTCCTTGATTGTCTATATTTTGCCAGAAATATTTTGTGTCATTTTGACCTCTTAGCTCCATTGATCAGAGCATGGTGCTGGTATTAGTGGGGCTGTGGGTTCAACCCTGTGTGGACCATTCACTTAAGAGCTGGACTTGATGATCCTTCTGGGTCCCTTCCTACCAAGAATATTCTTTGCATCTGTCCATGTTGGGAATATCTGGTTGGTATTTCTCCTGTGCACCAAACTTGAATCAAGGAACCTTTGGTTACCCCCAGCATTTCAGTGTTCTGGGGTGTTGCAGCCCTGCAGGCTCACAATGGCCTCTTGTTTCCATGAGGCCCCACAGTGTCACACTGGCCCCTTGGTTCCATGGGCCCCAACAGTGCCACAGTGATCCTCTTGGTTCCACAACTTCCCACAGTGTCCCACTGGCCCCTCACTTCCCCGAGGATCTGGAGTGTCACACAGGTTTATGGCATTTGTCCTTGCTGCCCCTCACATCCCCCTGGCCCACAAACAGCCCTGAGCCAGCCGTGAGGGACAGGCCCTGCTGTTCCAGGCTGGGCTCAGGGCTTGGCCTTTCTGCTTCCTGTAGCCTTGCTCAACACTGCAGTTCCCTGCTCAGAGCCTTGGGCTCCCTGCAATCCTGGCCTCAAGGATCTGCTCTCAGCAGTCCCTGGGCAGCCTTTGGCACTCCCTGCCCTCACTGGGGCCCAGCCATGCTCCAAGGCACTTGGAGTTTTGCTGCTGACTCCTCGAGCAGCTTCTTCATCCTTCTCTTCGTGCCTGAGGCTCCTGGACCCAGCTCCAAACCCACCATGGGGATCATGAAAATACAGAATTGCCCTCAGGGGCTCTTTGTCTCTCTTCCATTGTCTTTGAGTCTCCAGGGCTTGTGCAGTGATTAGAGTCAGTTAGGAGTTCTGTTCAGGAGGAAGATTTCAAAGTGCACCTCATGATTTTTAGTTTTTTAATCACGAGTATTTTTTTTTATTTTTCAGTTCAGAGAAAAGGTAACTGAAGCTTTCCCCAAGTGATCTTGATGCTGAATGTCTCCTTAGGAGGTCTGGGCACAGAGAAGAATGACACCCTTGCAAGCTGACTCTGTTTGGACAACCTGCTTCTCATCCCCAGCCTCACCATGTCTGACATCGTCCACCTGGGACTAACATCCCAAAATATAAAAACAAAGTAATTTATTCTTTATTTTTAATATTTTTCAATTAAATGTATTTATTGTATTTATTTCTTATTTGTAATAATAGTTGTTCCGTTTTTATTACCTAATTTTATATTTATATCAAAAATCTATCCGTGTTTAACAACCAATAAAATTAATGGTAACTGGTTCTAAATATCACAATTCCCTTCATTCACTAATTCACCTCTATTGGTTATTAATTTTTCCTCTATGCTAATTTGCCCTATGTTTAGTCCTTTTGTAATCTTTTTTATCATGTTTTTCTCACACATGGTTCAAGGGGGCACTTGGGCTTACACGGAGATGATTTTGGGGCACATTTGGGACAGTTTTGGGTCTAGGGGGGGAATTCAGAGAGAACTTGAGCATCGGGAGAACACTTGGGGGAGCCGGGTGGGGAATGGGGGGTGGGGGGAAGAACTCAGGGATTCTGAGGGACAATTCGGGGTCCAGGGGACCCCTTGGGGATGCAGGGGGGCCCTTGGAGATCAGGGAGGGGAATCTGGGGCCCTTCGGGGTCCGGGCGGGCCCTTGGGGGGCTCTAACGGGGCTTTCTGGGCGCGGGGGTGAAGGCAGAGCGCTAATGGCGCCCTCAAGGGCGCGGGGGTGACGGGAAATGAAGTCCCGGCTGCATTCAAACGCCACGAGCGCCGCGGAGCATGATGGGAGCTGTAGTCCCAGAAGTAGCTCCACTGCAGCACTTGGGGGTCCGGGGAGCCAGTTGTGGGTGCGGGCGGCCACTTCGGGTCCTCAGGGGGCACCTGTGGGGAACCTATGGTGCCGGGAAGCCCTTGGGGGACACCTGGAGAGTCGTTCCCTTTGGGGCACGGAACATGACGGGACTTGTACGGCCGGAACGGGTTATGTCGGGGCTCTGGGGTCGCGGGGCATATTGAAGATGGTGGTCCGGCTACAAAGATGCTCTACGGTGCGCAGAGCATCACGGGAGAGGAAGTCTCGGCTGCACTGGCGCTCAGTGGATACCGCGGTGCATGATGGGAGCTGTAGTCCCGAAAGGACCCATTGCTCGCTGTCATCTTCACCAGCCCTTTCCATCATTCCAGAGGCTGGTCCATCACAGGGGATGTCCTAAATCCACTCGGTGCCTGCTTCTTCCCCAGGTTTCTGTAAGGTTGCTTTGGCAATAAGTACCACACTCTGATGAAATTCTTTCATGAGGCACCTGTGCCCATAGCACCCATTTCCAAGCTCAGGACAGTGTCCCAGGCAGTGACATGGGACACAGGGTCTGTCTGCAGTCATCCAGGGGTTGTTCTCGCCACCACAGGCACACAGCACTTGCCGTGGTGGGTTTGGGGTATAGTCAGTCTGCCAGGACTCCCCACACTTATGTTCCAGCCCTCAGGAGCAAAATCCTCCCCAAAAAGGTTTTTTATTTGGGAGGTCAAAAACTCTTTATTTGATATTTCTGAGCCCAAATCCTCCCTAAATGAGTGTTTCTTAGCTCCCTAAACTGGTATTTCAGACACCAAAATATCCTTAAATTGATGTTTCTCAGCCCAAAATCTCTCTAAATTGCTGCTTCTGAGCTAAAAATAGCCCTAAATTGCTTTCGTTGAGACTCGGAGCTCCCTAAATATTTTTTTTTCCCGAGACAGAAACCTCCCAAATTGAGTGTTCTGAAGCCCCAAAGCCCCCAGAATTGCTCATTCTCGGCCCCAAAGCTCCTGAGCTCACCGTTCTGGCTCCGAAGCTGCTGACACAGGGGTTTCTAAGCCATGAAGTTCCCAGATCAGTGTTCCAGAGCCCTGATGCCCCTCACTCACGCCCTGTGCCCGGCGTGCCATCAGCCCGTGGGGTTCATCCCAGCCTGGGAGGCTCCGGGAGCGATGGGCAGGGAGCGCTGGCTGTGCCCATTTCCCACCCCCAGCCAAGGAACCGCTCCCTGACCGGAGCGGGGAAACCTCATTTAGGGGAAATCGGTGTAAAACCGGGAAAGGAGCTGCGGGGAGAGAGGGAGGAGCCCGTGGGGGCGGGAATGGGTCGGGCACAGTGAGCTAGTGAGCTGTATCTATCCCGGTTTTTAAGCAGTGCTTGCGCCCCAGTGCAGAGCGGCTCCTTCCCAGACCTGTCCCAGGTAAGCGCCTGCCCCTTGCTCCCGGGTTTCCTCAGGGCTTGCTCCTTCTGCTCCCGAAATTGATGTTTCTCAGCCCAAAAGTTCCCTAAATCGCTGTTTTGGAGCTCCAAAGCTCCCTAAATAGGGACTACAGAGCCCAAAATCGGCTTAAATTGGTTTTTTGGAGCCCAAAAGCTCTCTAAATTGTTCTTTTTGCTCTGAAAATATCCCCAAATCACTCCCTGATTCCCAAAGCTCCCAACATGATTTTTTTCTCAGCCTTGAACTCCCCAAATCAGGGTTTCATAGGCCTGCGTGCCCCTAAATTGGTGTTTAAGAGCCCCAGTGCTCCCTAAATCAGTATTTCCGAGCCCAAATGCTGTTTCAGGTCCCAAAAACATCCCCAGGTGGGTGAGCCCCAATGCTCCTGAGACTCCTGTATTCTCAGCTGTGAAGTTCCCCAAATGCCAATTTTTGAGGCCAAAAGTGCCCTGAAATGGTATTGCTGAGCCCCAAAGTATCCTCAATTGCTGCTTTGGAAGGCTGTGCCTGAGTGCTGGTGGAATGCAGTGGAAGGGGAGAGGCTCTGCCAGAGGAGTGTCAGGGAGGATGAGGATGGGAGGTGTGAAGAGCAGCTGGGATACCTGGACATCCTCAACAGGATGGGCAGAGGTTAAGCTGACGTGTGTGAGTGAGCAGTGGAGGGGTCAGAAAGGGGGGACGCTGCCTTGGCAGCTCAGAAACTCCCTGATCATCAGGGAGAGTGGGCAGAAGAGCTCTGGGGGCAGCCTGGAGTGGTCTCAGGCCAGTGAGCAGGTTCCCCTGGGAATGGCAGCTGCCCTGGCATCCATGGCCAGGCAAAGCAAAGGGCTCCAGCAGCGTGGGGATCCGGGAGCGATGGCTCAGCAGAGCTGCCTGGTGCGTGAATGGGGGGTGCTCACGGGGAGCTGCTCCTGCCCCACAAAGGGATGAGCTCCTCAGTGCCAGCCTGGGCTGTCACAGCCGGGAAATAGTGGGGTCCAGGCACTGAGGGGCAGGGACTGAGGCCAGCAGCAGAGCACACAGCTGGGGCTCCAGAGGAGAAGGCTTTGATGGACTGAACCAGCAGCTGCAGAGGGTTCCCACCCCCACGGGCTCCTCCCTCCCCCCCAGCACCTCCTTTCTCCGTTTGATACTGATTTCCCATAAATGCCTGTCAGGAAATATGCCCAGCTTTCCAGGGCAGCCTCTTCTGAGGGCAGGAATGGTCTCTCCAAGAGCCAGGAGTAAAGCACTCCTCTCCTGAGGCTCTCGGCTGAACTGAGCGAGCTCCAGGTGAAAAGGCAGCGCTTGGGAGAGGGAGCACACAGGCCAGCAGCCAAACAAGGCAGCAGCACCCGGGGCTGTGTGAGCAGGAGCCCAGCCAGGGAAAGGGCTCAAGTGCTGAGTCCAGTTCTGCCAGAGGGGATTGAGTGGGAAAAGCTCCCTGGACCAACCTGGGGCCTTCACTGGGTTTTGCTGAGGCCTGAAGGAGCCCTGCTGCCCTCCAGGGCCCCCAGGGCTTTCAGTGTCTTTGCCTCATCAAGGCCCAGCTGTGCTGCAGAGGGTGGGGGACCAGTCAGGAAGGGTTGGAGGGAGACCACAAAGTTAATATTTCATAGAATTCCCATTCAAAGTCGATTGTCCCTTTCTGCCCTCTGTCTACAGACACTAACCCAGTTCCTAATTCATTCCTACATAGAGAAAAAATGGTCAATTCAGGCTTTACTTATTTATTTCATGGGTTTTTTTCTGATAGCAAAAATTGTTACCATGACTCTTGCTACACATTAAATGGGAAAAAAGTAAAAAGTAAGTAGCATATTGATTAGGCACAGCCTGGTTGCCATGAATACATTATGGGTAATTGTTTGTTGCTTTGATCTTGGATGACTGGAAAAATTTTTAGTCCTAATATAGAATGAATAATTATTTCATGAAGTGACTAGAACTTATTTTAATTTTTATATTTAATATTATTAGCTCACCTTAGAACACCAGAAAAAGCATAATGAGATTTCACCACCACTCATACAATCCTCCTGGATTTAACTCACATGCTAGTAAAAATGTTTTATTGCACTCAATGCATAATTCAAAATGTCTAATTTATTGGGCATCTGTTGGCAGACCAGACTCTCTTGGTCTGTGGGCAACAAAGCCATCACTGACAATGTGGCAGAGAGAGTTTCTTCTTTTTTTGTTTCATTTATTTCTTTCTTTTTTCCATATTTTTTCTGTCTTCTCTTACCCCCACCCCCCCCCCCTTTTCTTTTTTATTCTCCTCTCTTCTCCTGTTTTTCTCCCTTCCTTTTCTTTTTCCCCCTCAAAGCTTCAGCTTTGGCTCAAGAGTGCAGATCTGGCCCTGCATAAAATAATTCTCCTGTCTAAAGCAGTTGTCAGGGCTCCTTCCAAATATGAGAGACAGAGAGGACAATGTGTCTCTGTGAGAATTGGGGTGACCCATCCCTGGAAGCACAACCATCTTTCCATGAGCAGTGATCTGAGCTAATGTCTGTGCTCATCAGGGATCAATGGCAGAGGCACATCCAGGACAGCTCCACGTGCACATCATCTACTCATTGTTACTGTTTGAGAAGCCATCTCGCTATTGCTCTGCTTTAGGAGAAAACTCCTCAAACTCTGAGCATTTTTTCCCATTTATATGCTTTCCCTCCTTTCAGACCAGAGCAAAACAGCAAAATGTAGTGGGAGGAGATCGAGCGGGGTTCATTCCTGGGAAATCACCCCTGGCATTTCCTGTCTGATGCCTTCAGTTAGACCCCTGGGACAGCCATGGGCCCTGGGGCTGTGACTTCTCTTGGGTCCCTGCCGGCATTTCTCTATTTCTATTCCTCCCCTCTTTTCCTCACCTGGGTCTATCCTCTCCTTGAACACCAGGAAAGCTTTCTGGACATGCAGCAGCTTTTGGCATGGGGTCCCTTAATTCAGTCCAGGTCCTCCTCCTTCTCTGGAACGTGGCCAAAGAAAACAGAAAGTCCCAAGGAGCAGACAGCCCAGGGAAATGGAGTGCAAGAAAGAGGGAGAGCAGAGCACAGCAGTGAGCTGTGCCCTGAGCAGACCTTTCCTCACTCCTGAGCAGTCCCTGTTTCTGCCTTCACCTCGTCCCTGCTGCTCTGATGGATGGGCTCAGAAGGGACAGGCGGCTTTGTTGGAAGGGTCAGCAGGGCCCTGCTTTCTGCAGCCAGCTGTGCAGAAGAGGATATTTAGGAAACTTCCCAGTCTGACCCTCCCCAAGGCTCTCTGTCCATCACACTCCAGCCACCAGAGGTGTTCAGTGTTGGGAGGAGCCCCTCCACAGCAGTGGCTGCAGTGCCCCAATGGGCCCTGCTGGACTCCCCACACCCAGCCCCTGTGTCCTCCCTGGTTCCAGCCCAGGTTTCCCAGAGCAGTCTCAGCTGTGTGATTCCATAAAGCCATTTAATCCCAGTGCAGTGACACAGGAATAGCCTGAGCTGTTCCTCCAACAGCCTGAGATGTTCCTCCAAGCCCCTCAGTTTTATCCCCTCAGTCTGCATGCCCGAGGCTCGAGTCTGGCTCTTCCTCCCAGGCCCTCAGCTCTTGCTGGGTCTCTCGGTGCCCCTTCCCCAGCAGTGCCACCACTCTTGGTGCCCTTTGTTGGGCTCTGTTGGCCATTCATGAGCTCTTGTCTCGGGCTCCCACCTGGAGCTCAGCTTGCATCAGGCACGGCAGCTGCCCCAGCCACCTGCGCCAGGTGTGTTCACAGCCAGGAGAGGGGAGAGTGGGAGTGAGGTGACTTCAGTTTTGTCTTTGTTACCCAGCTTGCTGCTCTATTGGGAATTGCTGAAAAAGCAAAGCAATCATCCCCAAGTGGAGTCTGGTTTGCTCATGGTGGCAGCTGGAGAGGGATGTCCCAGGCTTTATGTGAGCTCTTCAGTTGTATTTTTTCCTCCTATCCAGTTGAGGAGGGGGAGTGAGAGAAGTTTGATGGGCATTTGGCAGCCAGCCTGTAAATATTCTCAGTTCAGTCAAAGAATGAACAGAGACAATTTCTCACAAACTGAACCTAACAATCCTAGAAAAAAAAAATCAAACCATTATTATCTCTCTTTCTATAACCATTGTTTATAAAAATGGTTTGCTAGAGTGTACTATTCATAGTGCATCAATAGTGCAAGAGGTTTTCACCTTAAGACCAATCAGGTCTTACGTCCACTACTGTTCCTATAGGAACTGTATATTTCTTAATACTATACACAAATAATAAAGTGTCTTTCATGCCTTCTGCATCATGGAATCAGTGGTAATTACTCTCTGGTCGGGACACCTTCTATGTCGACTCCAGCCAAGGTCACTTGTCCTTTCACCATAGATTTCTTCATAGCTGGTCAGGATAACCTCCAGGATTTGAGTCTGAAGGAATGGAAAATGGTCCCTTGCCTCTGAGGAAAATATGACTGGGGTTGAACACCAGGTTCTGCACTCTGCAAAAGCAGGTCTTAATTTTTACCAAGGAAGATGTGAGAATTCTCAGAGCTCCAGGGCAGACAAGATGGGTTAGGGACCAGCTGGGAGTGCAACAGAACATCTTATCAACTGCCTTATCTTCTCTAGTGCTGAGATGTTGTAACCACAGAGATTTTACCCCTCTTTTCCCTTGCATTGCAGAGTGAACGTAGAGAAAATGATATGGGAGACCAGAAGTAAGGACTGAATATCTTGGAAAGAGCTGTATTCTGTTTAGACAGTGATGGAAAGGAAAATCAGTAAATTAAAAAACCCTGACGAGATCAGAGGTTTCAGTAGTATATTTTGAGGGATATATGTGTCACAAAAAAGCTCTTAAATGCATTTTTTAAAACCTAAGGGGAAATATCATAGTGAAGGTTCCTCTTTTTCATTTTTCTTTTTCTTTTCAGGTGAACCTAATGGCCACAAAAAAGGGAGTTCATGGCAGCAAGACCAAGGAGGCCAATTGGAGTCCATAAGTAAGTGTGGACTCATGGCTCCCATTGCTCTTGCCTGTGCCCATCCTTGGGAACCTTGGATGGTATGTGTTATCCCTGAGAGAAGTGAGGCCAATGGAGATCTCTCCCCTGAGCACGTTGCCTGCAGAACCCCTTCCAGAGCACAGCAGAAGGCCTGGCCTTTGGGCTGGGATCAGTTTGGTCAGAGGGCTGACCTCCTTTGACCAGGGACACATCCTACTATGGCAGGGGATGTTGCTGAGCAGGGCTTTGAGGGTCAGGCTGAAATGAATGTGCCAAAGGACAGTGAAGGGGCCTGGGAGGTTCCTCTCCGCTCCTGGTGTGTGGCAGAAGAGTCTCACCCTCTCGTGGGTGGCTGTGCTCTGGTGGGACTGAGGCACCTGTGTGGTGCTGGAGTGCTGTGGCAGCTGAGGCAGCTCCCTGGCCCAGGAGAGCCTCAGTGGGCCCAAGGGTCAGGGACCCCCAGCACTGCATGGGGCTCCTGGGCCAGCTGTGGGATGTGTTCTGCCCCAGAACGTGCTCAGTAAAGTCCTGGAGTTCCTTGGGGAAAGGTCCTTGTTAAATATCCTGTCTTTGATTTTATTTTCATGTGCACCTGATGTCCAGTGTCTGTGGCTGCTTGCTGTCTGGCTCAGAAAGGTGTAGAAGCGCTATTCAAAGAGCTAAGTAAGTGTGCTGGATCCCATTGCTTTTGTCTGTGGCCATCCTGGGAACCCTTGGGATGGGATGGGATGTGTTATCCCTGGGAGAAGTGAGGCCAGTGGAGATCTCTCCCCTGAGCACATTGCCTGCAGAACCCCTTCCAGAGCCCAGCAGAAGGCCTGGCTTTTGGGCTGGGATCAGTTTGGTCAGAGGGGTGACCTCCTTTGACCAGGGACATGTTCTACTCTAGCAGGGGTGTTCCTCACAGTTGGTAATGGTTTCAAAGACACAGCACATCCCTTCTGGGATTTCCTTTCTTTGAGCACTAAAGGAGGAATCTCACCCTGGGCTTAGCTACAGGGACAAAAGGCAGAAGCCTTTCTGTGCAGGTGAGTGCCAGTCCTTGCCCACACTACCTGGAAACTGAACCCTGCCAAGCAGGAAGGAGATCCAGAGCTCTGTCCTGCATGAGGGCCCAGTGCAGTCAGATTGAGCAATGCCACCTGTCCATAAATTCCCATTTCCAAAGGCCTGCAACCAGTCCTTTGTTACATTGCCCATCCCTATGCAGATGCCCAGGATGCCAGGGTGCACAGATGTCCCAGCAGGGGCTTTTTCCCAGCACAAGCAGAAGGAGAGGAAACAAAAAACCAACCTGTAGAAGACCTAAGAAGAGACCTGTGGGAACCCAGAACATCCCTCTGGCAGTCCAGGATGGCCAGGACCCCTGCCAGGGGGCTCAGAAGCCCTGGCACAGAGCCCAAAACACCAGTGGATTTGATTATGACCCGTAGAGCAAATTACAAACCTTATATGAAGATCAGCAGGCCACAACAGTTTAGGTAGAATATTAGTGAAGGGGTGGAAAAGTAGACTTTGGGGTTTTTGGTATGGGGTTCAGGAGGCAAGATGGAGGGAACTAGGTGTGTCCAGCCTTTCTCCTTCTTCTTGGCCTCCATCTTCTGCTGTGATGTTGGCACTTACTGATTGGTTTAGAGTAGAAGCTCACTGTCTAACATAGGTGATAGGTATTGGAAAGTAATTGTAAACATTGTACACGTAGTTTTTAGTATAAAGACATAACACCGCCCCGGGGGCAGGCAGAGTGCCTCAGACTGTCCTGCTGAGCTGACCTCGGCAGGGCAGGAGAAAATTTTTTATAGATAAGATAAAATAAACAACCTTGAGACTGAGAAATGAAGAGCCCTGACTCCTTCAAGCGTCAGGCTGGGAAAAGAGACTTTGAACTTTTCTTGGGGTCACTCTGAGCAGCAAGAGACCCTGAGACATTGGCGTCCCTGGTGGGCTCCAAGAGGGCACCCAGGTGGGCTCTTGGCAAGCAGCCACGCCACAGCCATCAGCCGCTGAAACCCAGCCTGAGAAGGAAAGGAAACAGGCACTCTCAAGGGAAAAATCCAGAAAGAACATCTCGACCTCTGCTGAGATTCATTTCAAGCTCGACCCGGAAAGAGGAGGACCAGAAGCGCCCCTGGAAACCCTCACCTGCGAGCTGCTGGATGGTGACCAGGGCAAACTCCGGACTGACCTTGCAGATGATTCAGCCTTTGGTAAGAAAAGTCAAAACTGAGAACATGGGGGGGACATGCTCCCAGGAACAACCCAGCATCTTGTCAGCCCTACAGGGCATGGCAGCCACACACCCTGTGAAAATCTCTGAAAAAAGATAAAACGGCCTTGAAGCCTTTATCCCCAGCAAGGGTAATGTTAGAGGCAATTTCGTGGAATTCCGCGGGGGCTGCCAGCTATCAGCAGGCAGCAGTATTCTCTCGAGGATGGGGGAAGTCATTCTGCCATCAGCAGGCGGCAGTTGCCCTTACCGACCAGGGAGGGGTAAAGGTAATCCCTAGCAAACAGGTGTGGGAGGAATTGGCATCATCTCCAGAGTGCCCAGGGTCCCATGGGTCCCCAGAACGCCCAGAACTCTCAGGGAGAGGAGGGCGGAGGGGGTCGGGGAACCCGGGGCAGAGCCGCTTCTCGGCGACTGGCGAACCCGTGCCACGGCGGCGCCGGCCGGGAGCAGCCCGGGGGGGCCGCAGAGGCGGCCGTGGGGGCTGCGGAGGCCGGCGAGGGCCCACGGGGGCAGCGGGGCAGTTGCAGGCACAGCAACGGCGGAGGCGATAGCTCGCACGGCGGTGCCCGCGATCGCAGCAGCGGGCGGTCGGCAGCGTGCAGGGCACGGCCGGCGGCTGCGAGGACAGCGCCGAGCGGGGCCGGGCCGGGCGGAGCGCGGGAGCGGGAGGCGCGGGGCTGGCGGCAGCGGCGGGCGCATGCGCAATGGCGGCGGCGGCGGTTTCACGCAGGGGGTGCCAAAGCCGCGCGCGAAGGGCAGAACCCGCGCGACTGCGATGGCGGCGGGCAGCGGCACCCGGGGAACGCGCACGGGCCGCGGCAGCCGCGCCGGGCGGGACTGAGGCGGACGGGACGGGACGGCTGCAGCGTCCCTGCGACCGCCACGGAGCGCGGCAGGCGCCCGGTGATGACGCACAAACCCGGCAGCCGGAGCGGGGCAGGTTTTTCCCAGTGCGCAGACGCGGCACGGACGTGGCCGAGCGGGGACCGGGGCAGCGGCTGTGTCGGTCACGGGCACAGGGGGCGTTCCCCAGACCGCGCCTGCGCCGAGAGAAGCGCAGGGCAGGCGCGGTCGGGGCGGGGCATCCGCACTCCCGTGAGGGCAGCAGCAGAGACCGGGCGCGGTCTGGGTGCAGGGGGTGCCCGAGGGACCGGCCCTGCTCCGGTCCCACGGCAGCGGGCACGCAGCCAGCCCCGGCAGCCAGCACACAGTTTCAGCCTCCATCAGAATCTCAAGCGGGAGATTTTTCGCGGGTGCAGCGCATGTTGTGTGAGGCGCGCCGAACTCCGCAGCAGCCCGGTCCCACAGAAGTGACGGAAACAGCATTTACCAGATGATCAGGCTTCAGATGCAAAAGATGGACACGTGAAAAAGCTGTCCAAAATCAGAGTAAAGTGAGAAAGCAGCCAGGTTTTTGCCCAAGATACAGAAAAAAGGGGAAACCAGTGCAAATCAGTGGTATTCGAAATATGATATAAATGGAAATCTTCTGTTGTGCAAAATGCCTCTCAGGGAAGGAAACCACCGTAGAAAGATAGAAGTATTAGTAATGATTCAATTACCTGAAATGTCTCTGAAGACAGAGCATTTGAGAAATATCAATCAGATCCTATCTGTGGGGTCACCAGCTGATTCTCCAATGATTCAGAATTTTGTTGGTATTGAGTTTGTAATCTTTGTTATTTTTAGATTTTATAGGTGATACTGATAAATAAGGATTGTAATTAATGCTATATGAATACTTAAAAAAAGTTGTCATAACCCCTTCAAACACTTCCTGTTGATAAGTTGATTATATCGTGAGAATTCTCAGAATTTATTATAAGAATTATTATCAAGGTCTTGTTGTAATATTTACAGCCAGCTTTCATGTGTTTCACTGTCTCTTTGTGTGATCATCTACAAGACACGTGTCTCTTCAGAATCTTGTCTTTTTGTTTTTTAACTACTCATGTTTTTTAGGTTTCCTTTAAATCCAGGTTGCCAGTTTGGTGGTTTTCTTCAGTTATTATTTTTTCAGTTATTATAGAGTACTTCAGCCGAGAATTCAAGAGGTTTGCTGTGTTTGAAGAATTTCTGTCCTGACAGAAGTTTTGGAGGGATTCAATTCTTTAATGGTTTGATTGATCTTTAATCCTCAGGTTTCCTATTCATAATTTCTGTTTTTAAGAGTCTTGTTTTAAAATGTGTTAAGTGGTATCCATCAATTAGAGATTGAACTCTGGCCAAGTTCTAGCTCTACTTGAATGGAATGATTGACAATCAGCCCAGATGTTTTCTGCATCAAAAAGTATTCAAGTCCTTTTGGCTTGGCAATTTGACCATGTATGATAGCTGAGCCTGATTTCAAAGGGAGTTTGGAGAAACATGAATCTTGACACGAGTTCTCCAGCTCTCTGTTGTTTTAAAGTTCATCAGCTGTCGCAGACTCTGGGATGACAGTTCAGTGTTGTAGTGACTGATAATGGTATGATTGCAGATGTGTCATTGGTCATGTGCATTATCTGATTGATTTCTAATTGTTGTTGTCTTACATTTCCCTATGCAATATTGCATAGAGACTGAAACAGAACAGACCAATGTTTTATTTTCATATATGCGAAAAGCCAATCATATAATGTGACTTTTTCACAGTGGTGGTAGCACGTAGCTGCGACGCAGCTTTGTCTCCCCTTCCCAGGGAAGTCCTGCTCCATGACCTTTATCCGCCTCCCCAGCAGCTCAGTGGTAGGAAAAGCCACTTGAAGTGGCTGGTGGATTCTCCCTCAGTTTTTTGGCAGAGGCTTTGAGCCAGGAGGTTCTCTTGAGGGCTGCTGGCTCTGGAAACCTCTCCTGAGCTTGCAGGTGTGGAGTAAAACTCCCTGCTGGGCCAGTGAACAACAAGTTATCCTCTGATCCATCTGGGACCCCCATGGCTTGGGGTCAGCCCTTACTGGGGAGCTGCTGCTTGGGAGAAATAGCCACTCCCTTTTCATAAGTTGAGAGAGGTTTATTAAACCTTATCAAAGATGCAACAGAAGACTGAATAGAGAAAATGTTATGGCGCCAGGAACAAAGGATTTTCCGCACCATGTGCTCTCCCACACAATGGAGGTTTTGCCTTTTAACCCTTTAGCCCCTCCCAAAATTCTGTCCATTGACTCCATCTTCAGTGTCCAGTGGTAGAGTTTACTTCCTCAAATCTTGATTGGAGGTCAGATGTCACTGTAGTGACAAGGCGACCCTCCCACATATCCCAACCCCAGCTGTCCCTTGATAACAACTGAGGGGTAAAAGAAATTTTTCTTAACTTCTATACATGGTATTTGTCTGTTAATTGTGAGAGTCAATCATTGTGGTATTCACATTCTCTGAACAGAAACACATAATTCTCTCTCCCAAGGTTTTTTTTTCCTGGAGAATCACAGAGAAAAGAAAGAAAACAATTCTTATCTCTGTCATGTGGAATGTGTTAGGAAGATTCTTTACCTGAAATGATTTGTCAGTTGGATTCTGCTGAGGACTGTTTTGTTTCCTTGGCCAATTGGAAAAAGCTTTGTCCTGGCTGTCTGGAGACAGTCACAAGTTTTCTTTAGTATTCTTTAGTATTCTTTGTAGTATAGTATGCATCTTTAATATAGTGTAGTACAATGTAACATAATATAGTTTAATAAAGCAACTGTTCAGCCTTGTGAATCAATGGAGTCAGCTGCCAATCATTCCCTGCAATGGGGCATCCTGCTTTTTGATAAATCATCACATTACTCATCTCTCACACTCCTGCTCCTCCCCAGGTGCTTTGCTCTCCTGCACTCACACTTCTCTCTGCCAATCTGTGGCTTATTAAACAGTCTGCTGGCTTTGTCTCTCCTGTGGCTGCAGGCAGCATCGATTCCTGTGGACACGGAGAGAGCTGTGGCTGGAAAAATCAGTGGAGGGGAATGTGGGATCTCAGTCTCTCAGAACTGGGGTGCAGGGTGAACAAGACCCCCCCTGGGGGGCTCGGGAGTCCTGGAATGCTGCCAGAAATGTCTGGTGGCTGGACTTTGATCCCACATGGGAGATGACATCAGTATGAGGACGGGAGGATTTCACTGGGGTGAATGGTGAAGGGACAAGTTAATTGGAGTGTGAGATACAGGGTTTAAGATCCCTGTACAGGGGGGTCTAGAGAGGCAAGATGGAGGGATTGGGGCGTGCCCTTCTCCTTCTTCTTCTTCCTCTAAGCCTCCATCCTATGTGGTGATGTTGGCACTCCGGGATTGGACCTTACTAGGGGAACACTGGTTAATATGGGTAGAGGGTATTGGAGAAAAATGATAAATATTGTATACGTAACTCCGGGTATAAAGATAGGTGACCGCCCCAGGGGCTTTCAGTGTGTGCCCATGGCTGACTGCTGAGCAGAACTCTGTCAGGCCAAGAGAAAATCTTTTAGATAAGCAATTAATAAACACCAAGACCAAGAACAAATCTGAAGCTTCCTCTCGTCCTTTCGAACCCGGGGGCCCAAGGCCATCTTTGGGCTTTTTCCCAGACCATCTGAACAGCCCAGAAATCCCACAACTGGCGTCCGCTGTGCGGGCTATCTCCCACCAAACCTTTCGGGGGGGGGAAAGCCCTGAAGAGCTGAAGAGCCAAGAGAACAGCACTGATAACTCCTGAGGAGGGAAGCCTGAAGAAAGAAAGAAGAAAAAGAAAAAACCGGCCGGGAGAAGCTGCAAAAATCAGCAGTCACTGAGAAATCCCATCTCTCAGCTTCTGCTGAAGACAGCTCGTAGCAGAGCGGCCTGGACTGGGACCAGAAAGGCGCCTCTGATCCATCCCTCGTGATCTGCTGGACGGAGAACAAGGGCCTCCAGACCACTCTGACGACAGATTCGGTAAGAAGGCCAAAATAAAATCATGGGGGCAACACTCTCCCAAGAACAACGGGAAATCTTATCCACCTTACAAAGTGTAGCAGAATTATATACAGAAGGGATCCCAAAGAAAGAATTAAAACAGCTGTTATTATGGGCAAGGCTCAATTATCCACTTGCAGAGACATATCTGCTGTTCGAAGTGGGGTTTTGGCAAGAAATTAATAGGCATTTATATATTTTAGCAACAAAAAAAGATGAGACAGCGTTAAAGCTACTCTCGCTGGCAAGAATCATGTTACAAGGTATTTCAGTGCAGTCTAAAAGACTGGAAAAGCAGCGAGAAGCTGCGGTACCCTCAGAGAAGGGGGCGGAGCGGCAGAGCTCCGGGAAAGAAATTGCTCTGGCTTTGAAAGGCCAGGGGGAAAGGGCTCTCGAAAAAGGAGAGCGGGAAAAAATATTAAAACCCCCGATCAAAAAATGCAACAAACCCCAAGGGCGTCCTGAAACTCCAGAGAGTGTGGAGGAGTCAGGAGCAGAAGGGGGGGAGCAGGAAGATAAGGGATCGGGGGGGGGGCCTGTTCGCGGTGAAAGCGGCGACGCGGCGGCGGCGGCGGACGCAAGCAGCGCGGGTGAGGATGAGGAGACGCGCGCGGAGGGCGAAACTCGCAAAAACCGGGGTGTAGACTCACACGCGAACGCGGAAGGCGGGCTGAGGGAAAATTTGCAGCCTCAGAGGGCCGCCGCGGCGGGACGCAGGAGGCGCGCGGTTGTGACGTCAAATCCGGTGCGACGGTCGGCTCGAATCGCGGGTAGAGCCGGGGGGCCGGCGGGAGAGGCGAACACAACGTCAGAGGAGGAGGGGTCGGATTCTGGGACAGACCGAGGGGCGGGAACCTCGGAGGTGAAACAGGGGGGAGACGATGATGACGTCAGCTTGGGGGACACCGGAAGTAGCTCAGAGAGTACGCACGTGCAGAGAGTAAGACGCGCGCGGACCCGAGCCCGGTCCCCCGTGACGTCGCGGGTGAGGAGGGGCCGTGCTAGGGATTCTACGTCCCAGGGCTCCACTCCGTCTCCAGATCTGGCGCCTTTGGTCCAGAGCCTCGGTGTCCCAGTCCCTTCCCTTCATGGGAGACGCCGAGCCGGAAGAGGAAGTGGGGCAGTCGAGATCGCTCCGTCATCCGAGCCAGGGAGGCCGGTGACAGCGCCACCTAGTGGCAGGAGGGCAGAAGTGCACGACATGCCGAGTCGGCTCGGCGGAGCCACAGCGCCATCTCGTGGCGAGACTGCAACAATGCAGCAATTTTTTCCAACAATATATAAAAAGAGAAGCACCTCGAAGAAAACAATGTTAACACGACAAAGGGATTATCCATCCACTTCGGGATTTCATGAAGATGATGAAAGCTCAGATGAAGAACAGCTACAAGGGGAAGATGTCATAAGGATCACAGCATCGGAAGGTGTCCCAACATGGATGCTATCAGCAGCAGAAGCAGCAAAAAGCTTCTTGCATTCATTCGATGCAGTAAAGAAGAAATATCAACAGGATCCTCGAGTTTCCTTTTCGGATTTAGGAGCAAGGCCAAAAACCTCAAGGCGAAAAATGAGACACTATGAATCACCGATGACATCTACAACACCATTATTCATGCAAATCCCAATGGAATCTGATGAAGAGGGGTTTCAAGAACCGGTGAAGACAATGGATTGGAGGCAAATCAGAGAAGCATTGGAAAAGGAAAAGCATTTATTCCCGGGATCAGGGGATTTGACAATGCCAGTGACATATGATGCCCAGGGACAGAATCCAAGGTGGGAAAGGATGGGTCATGAGACACTCAAAGACTTAGGGAAGGCAGCTCAGACTTTTGGGCTGAACTCACAATACTTCAAACAGCTATTAAGAGGGACATTCACTATGTATGATCTCACACCATATGACATTCGAAGCATTGTGGCAATGATCCTCACTGACACACAGAGTCTTGTCTGGGAAAAAAGGTGGAGAAAATATCTTGCTGAGTTGCGGAACAGATACCAAGGTGGGCCGAACGCGAACCTCACAGAAGGGCAATTAGCAGGGGATCCTCCAGATGACAATCCAGGGGAACAAGCAGCGCGGCTTCCACGAAGAGTGTTAAGCGACATCAAAGAAGCAGCGCGATTGGCAATCATGCAAATTACGCCGACAGGAGCTCCGGATGTCCCGTTCTCTTGCATCAGGCAAGGTCCCACAGAGCCATTCATGTCATTCATCGACCGACTCACGCAAGCCGTGGATCGACAGGTGACAACAGAAGAAGTGAAGAGGCCTCTCTTGGAGAATTTAGCTTTCGGCAATGCCAACCCGGATTGTCAACGGGTGATTAGCACCATGCCAGGACGGCCATCCTTGGCAGAGATGGTGGAGGCATGCAGCAAGGTGGGGACGCCTCAGCACGTCGCAGCGATTGTAAAGGATGAATTAAAAGAGGAATGGGAGAAACAGCTAAAGGGACGCTCAGAAGGGCAATCAGAGGACAAGACATTGGAGAAGATGTTCGAGAAATTACTTCATCAACAGGACGAAAATATCAACAAAGTTCTTGCGGCAATGCAGAAAAGGAACAGACCCCAAGGAGGACAGTGCTACGGATGTGGGGAATCTGGGCACATGAAAAGGAATTGCCCACGGACACATATACCAACGCCAGTCCAGAGAGCGGAAAGACCAATTTGCGCACGGTGCGGAAGAGGAAGACACTCTGTGAAAGAATGTTATTCCCGGACAGATGTGGAAGGAAATCCGTTGCCGCATCCGGGAAACGGGAAATTGAGCGCGGGAAACCCCCGGCGCGCTCCGACACAAATACTGGCGGTGTCACAAGAACAGACAGGGCAGTCATCAGTGAGCGACAAGCAGATGCCCTCAGCAAAACCCTCAGTCGATTCCACAGTGACCCAGACCTCCTCCCACCAGGGGCACAGTGTGCATTGGCAGCTTCAAAACTAGTATGCTTTCTAGATGAAAGTCATGCGGAGATACCAACAGGTATCCACGGGGACTCATACAAGAAACAAGATTTTTTGATAGTTGGACAAGATAAGTGCAGTATTCTTGGGCTCATTGTCTATCCAACAGTTGTCTCAGCAGACAAAAATACAGAGTTAACAGTTTTGGCAAGAGCGCTTCGTCCACCATTGACTGTGCCGGAAAATACTGTGGTTGCGAGAGCCTTTGCATTGCCACCACATGCAGTTGGAGAGGTCATGTCAATCTTCGACGAAGAAGGTCTCCCTATGAAAGAGCATGTTGAAGTACATACAACATGGGTGAAGCACATAGGTCGAGACCGACCCACGCTCACGTGCCAATTGACATGTGGGGACAGGACAATATCGATCAGAGGTATGCTCGACACAGGGGCGGATGTAACAGTAATATCGTACATCTTTTGGCCACGCAATTGGAGCTTGGTCGCGCCATTGGGCTCTCTCTCAGGCATCGGGGGAGCATCTCTGTGTCTGCAAAGTGAGAATTCCGTCGTTGTCACGGGACCAGGAGATAAGACGGCGATCATTCGTCCTTTTGTCGTTCAAAAGCCGATCACAGTCTGGGGTCGAGACCTTTTGGCACAATGGGGCGCGAAGATCGAAATGGATTTTTAATAGGGGTCACTGCAGCACTCGCCACACTGAAGCTGACATGGAAAACAGATGATCCAGTTTGGGTGGATCAGTGGCCCCTTGAGCGGAAAAAATTGAGTGCTTTGAAAGACCTGGTCCAAGAACAATTGCAGAAGGGACACATCAAGCCAACAGACAGCCCTTGGAATTCTCCGGTGTTTGTCATCAAGAAAAAGCTGTCGGGCAAATGGAGGTTGTTACACGACCTCAGGAAGATCAACGAAGTCATAGAAGACATGGGGCCACTTCAGTTGGGACTTCCATCTGTCTCGATGATTCCCAGAGATTGGCAGCTTGTGGTCATTGACCTCAAGGATTGCTTTTTCAGTATCCCACTCCATCCAGATGATGCTCCGAGATTTGCCTTTTCAGTCCCGAGTATCAACAGGGAAACGCCTCTGCAGCGGTACCATTGGGTCTGCCTTCCACAAGGCCTGAAAAATTCTCCGACGATCTGTCAATGGTACGTGGCGCGAGCTTTGGCACCAGCACGAAAGAAATTTCCGAAGGCGAAGATCATTCATTACATGGATGATTTGCTCATTGCAGCGTCAACACAACAGGAGCTGCAAGAAGCTCGTGACTGTGTGATCGCAGAGGTGCAAAAGACAGGTCTGGAAATCAGCATTTCAAAGATTCAAGAGGTTGCACCTTGGAAATATCTAGGGTGGAAAATCTCAGAGAAAACAATAAAGCCTCAAAAGGTGGAGATCAGCACAAAGGTCAACAATTTGCATGATTTGCAACAGCTTTTGGGAGAAATCAACTGGATGAGACCAGTTTTGGGAATCACAAATAGTGACATTCCAGCACTGCTTGATCTCTTGAGAGGAGACACAGACATTCGTTCTCCCAGGACACTCACACCAGAAGCAAGAAAAGAATTGGAGAAAATCTCGGATGCGATACAGAAAAGGCAGGCACATCGATTTGTTCCATCGTTGCCTTTTCAGTTGGCAGTGCTGGGGAAGAAAACGCAGTTCCATGGTTTGATCTTCCAATGGGATGAATCACAAAAGGACTCTTTGATAATCATAGAGTGGATTTTCCTACCGCACAGGCCCGCGAAAACGATTCTCACAGATCTGGAGATGGCAGCACAAATCATCATAAAGGCGAGAATGAGGCTGCTGACAATGGCAGGAAGAGAATTCTCAGTCATCAGGTTACCTCTGAAACGAGACTACTTCGATTGGGCAATGCAACAATCGAAAGACCTGTTAATCGCATTGTTAGCGTTCCCAGGAGCTTGCACAATCCACTTTCCCCAACACAGAATACTGCAGTCGCAAATATGCTATAGAGCAAAACCACAGATAAGTGAAGAACCTTTGGACGGGATCACCGTGTTCACGGATGGCTCGGGGAAGACACACAAGTCAGTAATCACGTGGAGAGACTCAACGACAGGGGATTGGGAATCAGACGTGAGGATGGTTCAGGGCTCTCCACAAATTGTGGAGTTGGCAGCCGTTGTCCGAGCATTTCAGTTGTTCAAACGGCCTCTCAATCTGGTGACAGATTCCGCATATGTTGCGGGTGTGGTCAAGAGATTGGAGGGTTCGCTCTTGAAAGAAGTCAGTAATGAGGTTTTATACTCATACCTGACAAGCTTGAAAACACTGCTAGAGAGCAGGGAAAGGGAGTATTTTATCACACACATTAGAGCGCACACAACACTTCCAGGGTTTTTAGCGGAAGGGAATGCTCGGGCGGACAGGTTGACAATGCCCATTTTGCAAACGCTGCCGGACATTTTTGAGCAGGCAAGGTTAAGTCATGCGTTCTTTCATCAGAATGCGCAAGCACTGATGGAGTCCTTTCGTCTCACAAAGAGTCAGGCGAGGGAGATCATTAGTGCTTGTCCAGACTGTCAGCTTGTGCAGCCACCTTCTTCTACCGGGGCCATCAATCCGCGGGGGCTGCAAAGTCTTCAGTTGTGGCAAGCTGATGTCACAAAATACCCATCTTTTGGGAAGCTCAAAAATGTTCATGTTTCTGTAGATACATTCTCAGGTGCAGTCTTTGCTTCAGCACATGCTGGGGAAACAGCAGACCATGCTTGCCGACACTTTCTGCAGGCATTTGCAGCATTAGGTGTGCCTCAGGAGATAAAAACAGATAATGGTCCAACATACACAGGCAGGGTGCTTGACAGATTCCTGAAAAGGTGGGGTGTCAGACACACGTTTGGTATTCCGCATTCACCCACAGGTCAGGCAATCATTGAGAGAACACATCACACCCTAAAATCCCTTCTGGACAGACAGAGAAGGGGTGAGCCAGAGGCAACACCTCACATGAAATTAAATAAGGCGTTGTATGTGCTGAATTTCCTAAATAGCTCATCCTCGGAACCTGATCCACCGATCGTGAGACATTTTCTAAACAACACACAGGCAAAGCTAAGGGAAAATCCTTTAGTTTTGATCAGAAACCCAGAGACCGGACAAATAGAGGGTCCTTTCAGACTAATCACTTGGGGAAAGGGTTTCGCTTGTATCTCCACAGATCGAGGTCTGAAGTGGGTGTCAGCGCGGCACGTGAAGCCATTCCGAACGCGAGAACACGAGAATGCTGATCCGAGAAACAAAGAGACGAGTACTCAGACAGAAGTCGAGACTCAGACTGCGAAAAACGACCCAGAAGAGAAATAAAAGAAACTAAGGACTTTGGGGGGCTTTCACATAAAAGCAAAAAAAGGTCTTTTGGTGCAAACAGAAGGGGGAGATGTGGGATCTCAGTCTCTCAGAACTGGGGTGCAGGGTGAACAAGACCCCCCCTGGGGGGCTCGGGAGTCCTGGAATGCTGCCAGAAATGTCTGGTGGCTGGACTTTGATCCCACATGGGAGATGACATCAGTATGAGGACGGGAGGATTTCACTGGGGTGAATGGTGAAGGGACAAGTTAATTGGAGTGTGAGATACAGAGTTTAAGATCCCTGTACAGGGGGGTCTAGAGAGGCAAGATGGAGGGATTGGGGCGTGCCCTTCTCCTTCTTCTTCTTCCTCTAAGCCTCCATCCTATGTGGTGATGTTGGCACTCCGGGATTGGACCTTACTAGGGGAACACTGGTTAATATGGGTAGAGGGTATTGGAGAAAAATGATAAATATTGTATACGTAACTCCGGGTATAAAGATAGGTGACCGCCCCAGGGGCTTTCAGTGTGTGCCCATGGCTGACTGCTGAGCAGAACTCTGTCAGGCCAAGAGAAAATCTTTTAGATAAGCAATTAATAAACACCAAGACCAAGAACAAATCTGAAGCTTCCTCTCGTCCTTTCGAACCCGGGGGCCCAAGGCCATCTTTGGGCTTTTTCCCAGACCATCTGAACATCCCAGAAATCCCACAGGGGAAAGAAACAGGGAAGGAGAAGGGCTCTGGTGAAGATCACACTGCCCTCCTGAGGCTCCTGGGGGAGAAGGCAAAGTTGCACCAAGACCCCATGCTGTTCTCTGATGACATTTTTTTCATTGAGCCAATGGTAAGTGATAGGTGAAAACCTCATTTTCCTCCTCTTCATCCTCCTCATCCTCCTCCCCCTCTTCCTCCTCCCACCCACTCTACCCCCGGCTGCGGTCACTGGGCAGATCCTCAGCTGGCTCAATGTGCTGGGAGGGAAGACATTGAGTTTCTGGTGCACCTGCAGAGCTTGCCTAAAAATGCCAAATGCTAAAAGCATTTCTGCCCTGGAAGCTCAAGGCAGGGTTGGGAGCCTGACAAGGCCAAGCTGTGCTGCCAGGGCCTGAGCTCAAGGGCACTCTGTGCGTGTCCTTGCAGTGTCCACAGGGAGCAGTTCTTGTAGGTAGGGGCTCCCCCCACACATGAGGTTCAGCAGAGGCTGTTGGAGCACTGCCAGGCCACATTCTGACCTGAAGCTTGCAATGGTTTGCTGGGAAAGTGAGGCCAAATTCAGCCTAAGGCTAATCATGGAAATGCCAATCCCCTCCTGTAACCACACCTTGCACTATTTCTGAATGTCCCTTCCAGTGTCCTCTGTGAGCCTGGACACAAGGGTGGAAGGTTGAAATGGGCCTTTGGAGTTGTCCTGCACACAGGGACAGAAAACCTTTTCCTTTTCTGTTTCTGCAAGCAAACCACCACGTCCTCGTATCAAACAGAGCCCTGATTCTGAGTACTGGCATTGTGAGAGACAATGAATGCCTGGTGTCTGCACAGTGCAACATCCCTTCTCATCTTGGAGTAAACGCTAGAATAATGCCAGCCTCTGCTTTCTTTCAATACAGGTTAAACTAATATTTTTATTTCCAAGGTTCTGGTTCCGGGCAAATTTGGGAGAGAACCCCCAAAGGGGCTCCTCTAGGAAAGCAGATTCAATCGGCCCCTACCCCCAACCTGTCCTGGAGAAAAGACCTCCTTGAAGTGGAAAAAACCGGTTTATTAAACAATAAAGCCTAAACAGTATTAATCAATAAAACTCCTTGCTGCTCCAAAAGAGATGACAAACTGAGAAAGTCCCTCCCCAGGTTGCAGCTCAGCTCACTCAGTCTCTGATCAGTCCCTCTGGTCCTGGAAATGTCACAGGCCAGGCCCAGCCCGGTGGCCACAAGTGGAGCTGTTGGTGCTCTGCTGGTGTTCAGTCCAGAGCAGGTTTGAACAGGTCCAAAGAAAGGAAAAAAACCCCACAGTCCAGGGAACTTCTTTGCCTCAGCAAGCTAAATTAACTAAAAGCAAAGGAGAGCTCTGAACCGCTGTCTGTCCATCTGCAGACAATGCAGTCCAGAAGCAGGAGTGTGGAGGAGTGAGTGCAGTGTCTGAAAACAAACTGCTGCTTCTTCTCTCCCCCCTTCACTCTCTGCAACAGGTCTTAAAGGTGCAACACTTATTATTCAGCATAAACAGAACAAGATGATTTGGGATAAAAGCATCATATAGTCAACCCAGGACAGGGATCATGTTCTCTTCTTGTGAAGAGCCACCAGTGCACAGTGGCAGTCGCATCCCACTGTTGCTGACAGCAGCATGATGTGACCAAGAGCCTTTGTCAGAGCAGCAGGAGTATTGTGGAGAGTGGGAGCTGAACAGCTGAGCATTGAGAGCTTCCAGCGCTGTGTTGAGCTGGGTTTGGAGTGTTTCCTTGGGCTCCTTGTGTTGTTCACTCATTACTAATGCTCTAAACAGAGGCTTACAGAAGTGTGGTTGAAAACAAGAAATGTGAAGTTTGCAGAGCAATGTTTTGCTGTCTCTTTCTGCTGTAGGAGGGAGAAATTGGGCCGAATTGTTTGGCCAAAATCAAGGTGACCTTCAAACCCCTGGAAGCACTGGAGTATGGAAGTGTGGCTTACTGCAGCATCTCAGGTACAGCTCCTTTGCCCTGCTTCTCTCCCCCTCAGTGAAGCCATGGTGCAAGCCTGAGCCCACTGGGCTCCCATGGAAGTGCTGGGAAGAGTCCCTGGTCAGCAGGGCAGTGCTGGCACATCCCCCCTGGCCCTGCAGCCTCCAGGGAGTCTCCTGTGCCAGGCCAGGGCTCAGAATGCTGTGTGTGCCTGACTGATCCCAGAACAGCCCAGGCAGTGCAGGGAGAGGTTTTCATGCCATGGCTTTGGCAGTATTCCTTCAAAGGCCAGAGAGCTGCAGAGCAGAACAGCTTTAGTGAACAAGCACTCAGCCCCTGCAGGCCCCTGGCCTCCAGGATGATGGGTCCATTTGACATGGATCCATCATCAGGCAGCAGGAGCTGAGTTAGAATTGTGTTCCCTGAGCCTGGATCACCTCCCAGTGCCCAGACAGCAGCAGAGCAGAGGTGACTGAGCCCCCCTGAGCCCAGGGTGTTGGTAGAAGGAGCAGCCTTGGCCAGCACGTGCCTCTCTCCCTTTGTGGGATTTGAGCCCTTGCAGCTCTGTCTGTGGAAACAGAACGCAGTGCTGAGTGTCAGGAGTTGGGGGCTTTGGCAAAAATGTCCTGTGCTCCTGGGCCAGGTAGTTTGGGAATTGCCAAACTCTGTAGGAGCTTTGTGCCTTCACTAAATGATTTCAAAGCTCCACTAAGTGCATGGGAAGGAGAGCATAGAACCAGAGTATGTTAAGGATGGAATGGACCTTAAAAGCCTCTGGGCAGGAACACCTCCCCCTAGAGCAGGTAGCTCCAAGCCCCATCCAGCCTGGCTTGAAACACTTTCAGGGCTGGAACCTCCACAACAGCCCTGGGGAACCTGCTCCAGTGTCTCACCACCCTCAGAGTAAAAAATTTCCTAATATCTAACCTAAATTTCCTTTCTTTCAATTTATACCTGTAACTCCTTGGCCTGTCACTACAAGGCAGCAGAGATGTTTTAAACTCAGCAGACTGGTGGCTGAAATTGGAAAGCAGCCCAAGGAATGGGTTAGAAATTAGAAGTCAGCCCCAAGGCTGAGGGAAGAGGAGGGTCCATATCCTCTCCTGCAGCATCAGGAGCTGGTTGCATCCAGCTCAGAGTCAGGGACTAGCACTGAGGCAGCCTGGAAAATAGAGTATAACAGAGGGAATGATTGTAGTGCAATGGACATCTCTCCCCAGGCTGTGAGAGCAGGCTGCCCCTGCACCTCTCAGGGGAAGGCCAAGGACCCTTGGAAGAATTCAGCTCTCCTACTCTGAACCTTGGGAACATTTCTATTGACACCCCCCATGTCTATGAGGTGAGCAGCAGGGCTTGGGGTGGATCCTGATGGCTCCTGAGGGAGGAGCAAGCCTGGTGGAAGTGTGGAATTGCTGCCAACCTGGGCATTTGTGAGCAGGGAATATTTGATCTACTGGTGAAATCTGGGAGGGTCTGAAAGGTGTGTCTGTTGTTCATGAAGGCCCAGTTCCTTCCTTGGGAATCAGCTGGGAGGCTTGCTGCAAAACAACCCCTTGGCACATGAAACGAAGCCTGGGTCAAAAAGGGATGTTCAGAGGCTTTTGTGGCAGTGCCAGACACAAGGCACCTTTGGACTGGGCTGTTCAGAAGCAGCTGGAAGAAACTGGCTGCCTTTGAGCTTCAGTCCACTGCAGACAGCTTCCAGTCAAGTGTCTCCTGCTTATTGCTGCAAGTCACAGGAAAGCCATCCAGCCTCCTGGCTCAGTGCTGGCCCTTGCAAAGGACTTGCGAGTTCTTTCCCTTGCTGACCAGTCCCTCACCACACTTCAGCCTTGGTGCATCTCTGGCTCTAGAAAGAGAAAAGTGTTCCTGGGAATAAAGCAAAGCATTTTTCTACCTATTTGCCTCCTCCCCAATAGTGTCAAGTTTGCAAAAAAAACCAAAGAGAGAGCAGCTGAAAGAGGTAGAAAATGAGGCACTACATCATGCCAGACACTTCCAAAAGCTTGGCTGTGGGAGGCAAAGACATGCTGAGTTTTCTTACCAAAAGATGGTGCTGTCTATACATTTTGATGCTGATGCCTCATAATCAGTGTATTGTTTTCATGACATGGGAAAAGGTGGATGAGTAGATGATGCTGTTGGAGCTGTGCTCAGTGGGGCAGCAGCAGCTCTGGGGTGATTGACTACACAGAGCTGCAATCAGCCCATGTTGCTCTCAGGGCCAGGTCTGAATGAACTTGGTGTAGCTGATCAGAGGTGCACTGCTCTGTGTCCATGGGATAACCCCAGGGTTGTGGACTCCAGTTCTGTGGAGTTGCCACTGCTTTGCATGAAAAAGGGCAGAACTTGTCCTGTTGTATTTTTTTGCCATTCATAGCATCGTCTGCTATTTCTGGGTATTAATTGCATCATTAGACAATAACTCACAAGAAGGGAAGATTCCACATGTATTTCCATTTTGCTTTCTTGCTGCTGCAGGTGGAACTGATAAACCTAGGAGCTATTGATGCTCCCTTCACCTATAGCCCTTCAACTGCAAACATGGGCTTCTGCTTCAAGTTTGCGCCTGAGGAGGGCATCATTGCACCAGGCGGGACCCAGACTGCTCAGATCTCCTTCAGTGCCACCATAGTGGGGAGGTTTGAGGAAGAATTCCAGTTCAGTGTGGCTGGATCTCCTATGTCTGCACTCCTGACTATCAAGTACGGACGGTCAAAGCCAGGCACGCGCCCGCACGTCCTCAGCACAAGAGAAAGGGGTGCCCCATGTGAGCGGTCCCAGCCCCTCCACGGGTGCGGGATCGGTGCTGAAAGCCAGACAACTCTCAGTGGTGGATCACTGGGCTCGTGCGTTAATGAAGAATGCAGCTAGCTGCAAGAATTAATGTGAATTGCAGGACACATTGGTCATCCACACTTTAAACACACTTGCGGCCCCATGTTCCTCCCAGGGCTACGCCCATCTGAGTGTTGCTTGACGATCAGTCGCCGTCCAGCGGCCACCACGGTGGTTCAGCTGGGGTTGCCTCACAGGCAAGTTGACTGTGGTCAGCGGCGGTGGTGATGGTGGCTCACCGGTGCCCAGAGGGAAGGCGGTCAGGGGTTTGGCAAGGGATGCGTTTCCCTCGGCGGCCTCAATTTTTTCCCTGTGACCCAGCAGGCATCATCATCGTCATGGCTGTCATCGTCATTGTTGCCGCGCAGGGCTTTCATCCCCCTATATGCAGACTCAAGGACTGCTCCGTAGTTCCCCACTCCCAGAGTGAGCCACTGGGGCAGAGTTTGTCCTTGCAGGGCCTGTACCGCGGTACGGTGGTGGTGGCAGCTGAGGAGAGTAAGAGACAGCGTTGAAAGCACCGCCGTGGGCCGAGAGAAGGGAGAGGACAAGAGGGAGATAAGGCACAGGCCTCACCCCCAGCCTCCCCCCTACGTGGACGGCTGTCTGCAGGTGGGTACTGCAGGGGTACTGTGCCACTGTGCGTGCGCGTGAGGCGAGAGCGCTGGGGACAGATGTTCCAACCCCCTCCTCCCTTCGCCTGCCCTCCTCCTCTTCTGTTGTGGTCTCGGGGCGCAAATAGCACCATGGCTTTTCTCTCTCTCTCCACCAAGGCCATCACGTGCCACCTGGTCCCCCATCAGGGCTGTCTCTGCCACACTCCCTTTTCGGTTCTCATCTCCGGGATGGGGCACTCTGTCTCCGCTTCTCTCCCTCTGGCTTTGTTTTCCCCTGGTGCGAGGGCGCCAGTGGGGAGGAAGGTGAGGCTGGTAGGTGGGAGAAGCTGGCTGGCTGTTGGCCTGTTGGCATGCTGCTTCTTTAGGAGCTGCATGGGCCAGGAGGTGCGGCCAAGCTTTGGCCTTGCGACCTCAGATCAGACATGGCAAGCCGCTGAATTTAGCATATAAGTCAGCCAAGGAAAAGAAACTAACGAGGATTCTCTCAGTAATGGCGAGCGAAGCAGGAAAAGCCCAGCGCCGAATCCCTGCCCCGCAGTGGGGTGTGGGACATGTGGCGTACAGAAGTCCCAATCCCTGGCGGCGCTCTCGGGGGACCCAAGTCCTTGTGATCGAGGCCGCAGTCCGTGGACGGTGTGAGGCCGGTAGTGGCCCCCGGCACGCTGGGCCCGGGACTTCTCGGAGTCGGGTTGCTTTGGAGTGCAGCCCAAAGTGGGTGGTAAACTCCATCTAAGGCTAAATACTGGCACGAGACCAATAGCCAACAAGTACCGTAAGGGAAAGTTGAAAAGAACTTTGAAGAGAGAGTTCAAGAGGGCGTGAAACCGTTAAGAGGTAAACGGGTGGGGCCTGCACGGTCCGCCCGGAGGATTCAACCCGGCGAGTTGTGGTCGGCACGGGTTCAGTGGAACCTCGCCTCCGCCTCCCTTCCGTCCCCTGGGCGAACCCTGCCCGCGGAGGCAGGCTGGTCCGGGGACTGCCGCCCAGCCGGCAGCTGGCGCTGTCCGGGCACATTTCCTCTGCGACGGTGCGCCACGACCGGCTCCAGGTTGACTGGGAAGGCCTCCGGCGGGCAGGTGGTCCGACGGGCAGGTGGTCCAGTGCTGCGCGAGCAGCGGCGGGTATTACAGCCCTCGGGCAGCAGGTCTCGGCCAATCCCGGGGCCGAGGGAAAGGACTGCCACTGCGCCCTCCTCCCCCCACATCAGTGGCGCCGTGATGGGGGACAACATTTCCCTGCCTCTCATGGGGGGGGGGGAGTGGCATCCTCGCAGCACGGCGTTTCGCGCAGGGGTGTGGGGGCTGGGCCTGCCAGTCTCCGGCGCTGCTGTCAACCAGGGTGGACTGTCCTCAGTGCACCCTGACCACGCGGCGCTGCCGGGCCAGGCTCACGGGCCGCGCTGGGGCACCCGGGGTCCGCAGCGATGTCGGCTACCCACTTGACCCATCTTGAAACACGGACCAAGGAGTCTAGCATGTGCGCGAGTCAGGGACCATTGTCGAGAGCCCGCGGCGCAATGAAGGTGAGGGCCGGCCCGCGCCGGCTGAGGTGGGATCCCGGGGTGCGTGTCGCGCCTGGCAGCCCCGGGCGCACCACTGGACCGTCTCGCCCGCCGCCCCCTCGCGGGGCTGGGGAGGTGGAGCGTGAGCATCCATGCTAGGACCCGAAAGATGGTGAACTATGCCTGGGCAGGACAAAGCCAGAGGAAACTCTGGTTGAGGTCCGTAGCAGTCCTGACATGCAAATCGGTCGTCCGACCCGGGTCTAGGGGCAAAAGACTAATCAAGCCATCTAGTAGCTGGTTCCCTCCGAAGTTTCCCTCAGGATAACTGGCACTCGGCAATGGGCAGTTTTACCCAGTAAAGCGAATGATTAGAGGTCTTGGGGCCGAAACGATCTCAACCTATTCTCAAACCTTCAATGAGTAAGGGAGCCAGTTCGCTGGCGTGGAGCCGCGCCGTGGAATGCAAGTGCTCAGTGGGCCACTTCTGGTAAGCAGAACTGGCGCTGTGGGATGAATCGAACGCCGGGTTAAGGCGCCCGATGCCAACGCTCATCAGAGCCCAGAAAAGGTGTTGGTTGATCTAGACAGCAGGACAGTGGCCATGGAAGTCGGAATCCGCTAAGGAGTGTGTAACAACTCACCTGCCGAATCAACTAGCCCTGAAAATGGATGGCGCTGGAGCATTGGGCCCATACTCGGCCGTCGCTGGCAGTGCGAGGCCCGCGGGGGCTAGGCCGCGACGAGTAGGAGGGCCGCTGCGGTGCGCCTCGAAGCCTGGGGCGTGGGCCCAGGTGGAGCTGCTGCAGGTGCAGATCTTAGTGGTAGTAGCAAATATTCAAATGAGAGCTTTGAAGGCTGAAGTGGAGCAGGGTTCCATGTGAACAGCAGTTGAACATGGGTCAGTCAGTCCTAAGCGATAAGGTGAGCGCCATTCCAAAAGGGCGGGCGGTGGCCTTTGTTGCCCTCAGCCGATCGAAAGGGAGTCGGGTTCAGATCCCCGAATCCTCCGAGTGGTGGAGATGGGCGCCACGAGGCACCCAGTGCGGTGACGCAACCGATCCCAGAGAAGCTGGTGGGAGAGTTCTCTTTTCTTTGTGAAGGGCCGGGCGCCTCGGGGAGAGTTCTCTTTTCTTTGTGAAGGGCCGGGCGCCTTGGAATGGATTCGTCCCGAGAGAGGGGCCCTCACCTTGGAAAGCGTCGCGATTCCGGCGGCATCGGGTGAGCTCTCGCTGGCCCGTGAAAATCCAGGGGAGAGGGTGTAAGTCTCATGCCGGGTCGTACCCATATCCACAGCAGGTCTCCAAGGTGAACAGCCTCTGGCATGTTGGAACAATGTAGGTAAGGGAAGTCGGCAAGCCGGATCCGTAACTTTGGGATAAGGATTGGCTCTAAGGGCTGGGTTGGTCGGACTGGGGCGCGAAGCGGGGCTGGGTGCGTGCCGCAGCTGGACAAGGTGCCGCGCGCGGGTGAGTGCGCTCCGCGTGGCCCGCCCGGGCGCTGGGGCATGCGCGCGCACGGTGGCGACTCTGGACACACACCGGGTCCTTCCTGTGGATCGCCCCGGCTGTGGCGGGCGCCGCCCGCCCCCCGCTCCGCCCGCCCTCCACCTTGCCGCGGCCGGTGCCCCAGTGGCAGCCGTCATCGTTGCGCACCACCGCCCCAGCGGTTCCCGCCAATGGGGTTCCCGCGGTGTGCGGCCAGCATGCGCGCAGCCGCAGCCGGCGTCGGCTGAGCAGTTTGTGCGGGGGAGGGTCCCCGGGGGAGGGTCCCTGGGCCAGCGCCCCGCCTCAGTCGGTGCCTAGCAGCCGGCTTTGAACTGGTGCGGACCAGGGGAATCCGACTGCTTAATTAAAACAAAGCATTGTGAAGGCCCGAGGCGGGTGTTGACGCAATGTGATTTCTGCCCAGTGCTCTGAATGTCAAAGTGAAGAAATTCAATGAAGGGCGGGTAAACGGCGGGAGTAACTATATTTACTAACTGGGCATAGCCGCGGAAGTCGCACCTCCTCGTGGTCCTGCCGGATACCCTCGTGGTAACTGAGTCGACTTCTGCCCCAGTGTGGGAGAGGGCACATATCAGCCCTCCCTATTGTTGGAGTCACCACCCAACAATAGTTTCACGAATCGCTGAAACAAAAAGGTTGGCACAGTTAGTTCGCTGTTGCACAGAGCCTTGTCCACGGGCTGTTGTTGACACAGTTGGTAGTTTGAGAGAGGGTCAGCTACTATATGCTTCTACCCTCACTTGGACTTGTCACTTTATTGCTTACCGGACTGACAAAATGGCTTTGCGTTATATCTCGACTACCACTCAGACTGACCCATTAGATCTAAGGGTCATTGATGCCAAATTACCATCTATGCCCTCTGTGCCCAGGGAAGAGGGATTCGATCTTGCAAGTTTGGAGTTTTTTAACTCCAAAATTGTTAAAGAAGATGGTGTACATCATGTGGATGTTTGGTAGGGTTTGGGGCAACTCCCTGAGCCCTATGAGATCTCCCCTATGGGGATGGCCCAGGATGAGGCTGAGAGTGCAGTGGGAGGTACCGAAGAGCCCAAAACACCTGAGGCTGAGAGCATGATGGGAGGTAGTAAAGAGCCCAAAACACCCGAGGCTCCTCACGGGTCTGAAGGTGATGGTATAACGCCAAGAACACCTGTCGTGTCCATGCCTGACAAACAACCATCTTGTCCTTGTTGTGAGACCTGGTTTACTAGGATGTTGGGGCTGATTGACCATCTCAAAAGGGCACACGGACAGAGAAGGATCATTTTCAGGTGTTCAAAATGTGGTAAGCAAAATCTAAAATGCCACAGTATCTCCTGTCACATCCCGCGCTGCAAGGGGGTGGTGTGTGTGGCTCCCACTGGGGAATGGGTCTGTGAGGTGTGCCAATGTGGGTTCGCTACTAAGATTGGCCTGGGTCTGCACAAGAGAATAAGACATCCTCTTGTGCGAAATGTGGAGCGGATTGCTGCTTCTCATCCCAAAGAGTCATCGGCCTGAGGGGCCCACAAACGGGTATGGACTGGGCAGGAAGAAAGAGGCTCTTCCGGTACAATTGGTGGACGAGTTTGCCAGTAAGCGGAATATCAACCAACTTATAGCGGAGCATATTCCAACTACAATGGCAAAGCAGATTAGTGATAAAAGGCGTCCCTCCGTGAAAGGTCATGAAGGACTAGTAGGTGCCACTGGAATTGAACATCCTGCCAGGTGTGCTAAGTTGCCCAAGGAGGGACAGTTAAAGCTCCAATTCCAGAAAGTCATCAAAGCGTGATTATCGTTTGGCAAATTGACCATATATCGGGAAGCCTTCAAGAAAGTTCTTGATGGGCAAGATCTAGGTCGGGTGGTGAAGGATGTTTATAAGGAGTTTCTTGGTATTCTGGGTGTGCCTAGCCAAACTAAATCTATCAAGGGTCAAAAGACGCAGGCCTCCCGTGGCCAAAAAGCATCCAAAACTCCATCAAATTGGACGTGCAAAAGAGCTATTAAGAGGGGATAATTCTTGAGGTTCCAACTGCTGTATGATTTACATAGAAGGCGCCTCATGCGTCATCCTGGACAGCACGGAAGCCTCTCAGTGCCAATTACCATCAAGTGTTCTCCACGATCACTTTAAAAGAAGGTGGGATACATCTGATATATTTGGTGGCCTACTGAATTTCCCTCCATATAAGGAGGCGGCTAACACCACATTCGAGGCCCTAATTACTGGAAAAGAGATTGATAAGAACATGAGAGAGATGTGTAAAACCTCCGCTCCTGGGCCAGATGGGATCACTTTGGGTCAGATTATTGCAAAAGGCAATAATCCTTTTGCAATAATTTCCCCGGTTGACTGAGATCTTCAGCCTCTGGCTTATCACCAGTACTGTTCCAGATGCGCTGCGGGACTGCAGGACAGTCTTTATACCCAAGTCTTCGGATGCAGAGAAGCTTGGTGATAGCAATAACTGGAGGCCTATTACTATTGGTTCAGTGGTGATTAGGCTGTTTTCCAGGATCGCTACTGTGAGGCTGTCCAAAGCATGTCCCATCAACCCCCGGCAACGGGGTTTTATTTGCACATCAGGTTGTGCCGAAAACCTCAAGTTGTTACAGCTTGTGGTGGAACAGCTAAGTGAGAGCATAAACATCTGGGGGTTGTGTTCGTGGACATTGCTAAGGCATTTGACACCATCTGTCATCAGCATGTATTTGAGGGTCTGGTCCAGCAAGGGGTGGATCCACACATGATAGAGTTGGTGAGGGAAATGTATCGGGATGTTAAGACGTGCATTTCCATGGGAAGAGAAAGGACAGACCCCATATACATTCGCTCAGGTGTCAAGCAAGGCGACCCCATGTCACCTTTGCTGCTCAATTTTAGCGATGCACCACCTTCTATATAAACTCGAGAATGAAGGTGAGGTTTTCCATCATGGGGGCTGGAAATTTACGGCCATGGCATTTGCCGATGACTTGGTGCTGCTGAGTGACTCTTGGGAAGGCATGTGTCATAACATCAAAATTTTGGAGGCCTTTTGCAATCTTACTGGCCTCAGTATGCAGGGGGGAAAATGTCATGGCTTTTACATCAAGCCGACAAGGGACTCGTATACTATCAATGATTGTCCCACGTGGGTGATTAACGGATCCCTCCCTAAAATGATCGACCCAGGGAGCTCAGAAAGGTACGTCAGCACATGGGTTGATCCCTGGACTGGCTTTGCAGATCCTAGACTATCAGAGAAGCTCATGGATTGGCTTCATCGGATTGGTCGTTCGCCCTTAAAACCTCTTCAGAAAGTCGATATACTCAGGACCTATACCATCCCGAGACTGATATATCTGGCTGACCATACCAAAGTCAAGGTGGGCCTACTTGAATCCCTTGACTAAGTCATTCGTAACACGGTTAAGGAATGGCTTCATCTTCCCCCAAGTACATGTGATGCGATCTTGTATTCGAGTTTTAAAGATGGCGGTTTAGACCTCATCA